>NC_058412.1:60556231-60570443 GCF_002201575.2 Neomonachus schauinslandi
TTTATTTATTTATTTATTTATTTATTTATTTATTTATTTATTTATTTATTTATTTATTTATTTGACAGAGAGAGAAAGAGACACAGCGAGAGAGGGAACACAAGCAGGGGGAGCGGGAGAGGGAGAAGCAGGCCTCCCGCAGAGCAGGAAGCCCGATGCAGGGCTTGATCCTAGGACCCTGGGACCATGACCTGAGCCGAAGGCAGACGCTTAACGACTGAGCCACCCAGGTGCCCCTCTCCTTCACTTTTGAAGGAAAATTTTGTCAGATGCATAATTCCAGGTTGATGGTTTTCTTTCACCACTTTCAACATTTCCCTCCATTTTCTTGCTTACATGGCTTTTGATGAGAAATCTGATGTAACTCTTTTAACTTTTATCCTTGTTTCTCTGTAGAAACAGATTTTTTCCCCATTGTTTTGGTTTCCTTCAATTTGAATATGATAGATCTAGATGTGGAGTTTCTTACGCATTTATCCTGTTTGTGTTTGCTGAGGTTTCTGGATCTGTAGTTTAGTCATTCGTTCTGTCAACTTCTTGACCATTATTACTTCAGATGTTTCTTCTGTTTCATTCTCTCTTTCTTCTCCTTCTGATATTTCAAGTATGCATATGTTATACGAGTCTTGAAACTGCCCCACAGCTTTTGGATGTTGTTTTTATCATTCTTTATTTTCTTTGTATGTCAGTCTGGGGTTTCTGTTGACATATCCTGAAGCTCACAGATTCTTTGCTCAGCCATATCCAGTCTCATAATGAGCCCATTAGAGGTATTTTTAATTTCTGTTCATTACTTTTATTTGTAGCATTTATTTTTTATTCTCTTTTAGAGATTCCATCTCTTTGCTTACCTTATCCATCTGTTCTTATATGTTGTTTACTTTTTCCATTGGAGTCCATAAAATATCAATCATAGTTATTTTTTTTAAGGATTTATTTACTTATTTTAGAGAGAGCATGCGTGTGAGTGGTGGGGAGTGTTGGGGGGAGGGGAGAGAATCCTCAAGCAGACTCTCTGCTGAGTGCGGAGCCTGATCCCAGGTCCCTGAGGTCATGACCTGAGCCAAAACCAAGAGTTGGACACTCAACCAACTGAGCCACCCGGGCGCCCCATTCATAGTTATTTTTGATTCTTTGATATTTCCACAGCCTGTGTCATTTCTAGGTCTGACTGTGATTCTTGCTTTATTTCTTCAGACTGCTTTTTTTCCTTGCTTTTTTTTTTTTATTTTTAAATTTTTTTAGTTATTTATTTTTTTAAAGATTTTATTTATTTATTTGAGAGAGAGAGAGAGTGAGAGAGAGAGCACAAGAGGGGGTAGGGTCAGAGGGAGAAGCAGACTCCCCGCCGAGCAGGGAGCCCGATGCGGGACTCGATCCCGGGGCTCCGGGATCATGACCTGAGCCGAAGGCATTCGCCTAACCAACTGAGCCACCCAGGCACCCCTTGCTTTTTTTTTTTAAAGCATATGTTACATTTTCTCTTGAAAGCTGGGCATAATGTATTGGGTAATAACAACTTGGGTAAGAGGCCTCATGTGAGATTTTAAGTTAATCCAGCTTGGAGTTGGGCAGTGTTTAGTGTGTGCTGTAGCTTTACGTGCCAGGAGCTTCAAATTCCTCTGGTGTCCTTGTGTTTGTCTCTTTTATTTTCTTTGGGCTTCCTTTAGAATTCCTCCTTAAATAGAGTCTGAACCTTGTAGCTCTTTCAACAGTAATCCACTGTTATACTGGAGTCCTTTTGAGATGTGGTGGCAAGATGTGGGGGAGGGAAGGTATTCTGTAATTTTATGATAAAATCGTAGTCTTTTAGTGGACCTGTGTCTGAGCTGTGACTTCTACAAGTGTTTTTTAGTTTCTTCCCCACTTAGGTGAGACAGGAAGGCTAGAGAGTGCTGGTGTTTAATAATTGAACTTTCCCCTATAAGGGATAAAGTTCTGTATGGGATAAGGCAGAGTCTTTTTACTAGAGAATAAGCCTTTGTTATGGAGAATGCTCTTGAGGTGTTTCAGGTGATTACACTTTTCCTACTTCTCCCAGAGCTGTGAGGAGATCTTTCTTGGCTCTTCACTTTTTTCCTAGAGGTAAAACCCACAAAAGCATAAGGATCGCACTAGGACTCACTCTCCTGCTAGTTTACATTTAGCCTCCAGCAGCTTGTTAAAATTACCATTTGGGTATTTATTCCAGTTTGTGGCGTCAGTGGTTTCTGCTCTAGGTGAGCAGATATCGGTTGTGACTCTGTGTTCATCTGTGAAGGTTGGGGTTGGAGAGTTTGGGATGTACAAAAATATGTAGAGTAATTTTTTGGTTAGAAATATAAGTAAAAATTTTAATGGTTGTAAATAAATTTTGTTTTGATAAGCCAAGGTTATAATATAGTGAATCACAATTGAAACCCCTCCTCAAAAACTCATTGAGAAAATTCTGAGCATTTGTAAGACTAACAAATTTCTAGCCACCATTCATTAAAGAAAGAACATGGTGCCATTTGAGTAGCCAGCCACTCAACCAACTGTTATTACTAATGATGGTGTGCTTCATGAAAAGTTGTGCCCCCTAAAAAGTAACCAGTTGATTATGTCCAATGTGTATTATGAACACTTACTACAGTAGGAGAATTGCCTGTGCTCTCCAAAATGAAATAGCTATTTATAATCCTTTGTCAAATGAGGCAGGGACACCTAAATAAATAATAAAATAAATTAGAATGTTAAGTGGTATTGAATCACATATTTTTTTTTTAAAGATTTTATTTATTTAAGTTTTATTTATTTATTTGAGAGAGAGAGAGCGCTCACGCATGTGCTCACAAGCTGGGGGGAGGGGGCAGAGGGAGAAGCAGACTCCCTGCTGAGCAGGGAGCCTGACACAGGGCTTGAGCCCAGGACCCCAGGATCACGACCCCAGGATCATGACCTGGAGCCAAAGGCAGACACTGACTGAGCCATCCAGGCACCCTGAATCATAAATTCTTAAATGCATAAAGGATTGGCATGTTAATTTATTATATAAGTTGTACCTTTCCATTGGTATCCTATTGGCCAGAGAAGGTCAGTGCCATTTCTAAGCATGCTTCATGTGATCTTAGTGAGAACAGCTCTTACCCCATTTCTGTCTCTCATGAATTCCCATCATACAGCCATAGAGCTAGAAGGAAACCCATGGAATATAAAGGGACACATTAGCATGTAAAGGCTGGTGCTTGCCCATCTGCAGATAAAAGGTCACAAGGAAGATATTTGCAATGAGGATCAGCTAGTTGTGACCACTCTCCAGATCTGTACCCGTCAGACAGAAGTTGACACCTGTGGCAGGTACATTCTGATTTCCACATTCCTTGTGCAGAATCAGACGTGCTCACAGCAGCATGGCAGCCAAATGTCAAGTGCTTCAGTGAACTCTGAGCATGGAGACACTCAGAAACCCTGGCTGGAAAAGGCACTTGGATTCACCTCTTGAAGTGCACACCACAAAGTAGAGCCAAACTAGGAGAGGGTTCTGTTAAGCCTTGTCTGACAACAGGCGCGAGGAGTCCTGCATGCTTACCCTCCTCGTTCCCAGTGCTCCACCCTCCAGCACCTCCCCGACCTAGCCCCACTCAGTGGAGAGGTTGAGCCTGAGGCCACGGGAGGGACAGCAAGGGTGTCTCTTTGTCCCCTTGCTGTCCCGGTAGGGTTTAGTGAGAGGGAGAAGGGTGTGTAATTTTAGAGCAAGAAATGAAGGTTGTGTGTGAGTGAAACTGGGTCTGCAAACTCAGACTAGAAGTCTTCTGACAAACTAGATTCCTCCTTGGGATTCAGGAGCTCTTAGAAGAACAGAATGTTGAGGAAAAAAAATCAAATTTCTAGAACCCTTTAAACTAGAATCTAGGTGTTGGTGGGCACTAGTGTTTTAGGTAGAAACTTCAGGACCAGAGCTGCTCCTGAAGGGAAGGAAGGTGCTTTTACCCGCTTAGTTGTGACTCTGGTTCTTTAGGTATACTCTCAAAATCACCTTGGACATGAAACTATGGGGCTGATATCTAACTTCAGCAGGCCAGTGTTTTTCTCTCGGGGTAGGCCTGCAGGAGTCCATGCACATTCTCTTGTGACCAAGAGCAGGAATGAGATGTCCCCTGGAAGAGAGTGTGGTCTGAGGCTTCTGAAACTGAGACACTGACTGTTCTCAGCAGAGAGCCAAGCAGTGTGTTTCGGAGACAGCATTGTCCCAACACCCTATAGAACTGCTTTTATCAAAATGTTCTGTAGGAGCTGATTTACAAAATAGCTCTATGCAGTATGTCTTTAGTCTATTATTATAAGGATGTTGCAGATTGTGTTGTTATTTGGTGTTTTTGCTTTTTTAATTTTGTGGACATAGAGAATCTGAGAAGTTATTTTTCCTTCCTTCCCTCCCTCCTTTCCTTCCTTCATTCCATTCTTCCTTCTTTCTTTCCTTCTTTCCTCCCTTCCTCCCTTTTTTAGAGCAGTGCTAGAAGGCTTAGAACCTTGGATCTGTGGCCTATCAGACATAAAAGCATATATCATTAGAGCATGCACTTTCCTTAGCTTCTTTTTTGACCTCTTTTGTTAACTGTGGAGTCTTACAGAGCCTGCATAGCCAACTTCTGTCTTTTCTGGAGGAAGGCTGGTGTGAAAACCCAAATTAGAAAATGAGCATCCTCACCCAGACATTGAGCCTGGGTCATAAGCTGTTGGTAATTGGCTATTCTAGGCTAGAGCACAATGTGAGCTTTGGTGGACTCAGAGTGAAAGGCCAAGGGGCCTGATATGTGATGACATACAGGTAGGCCTGGTGAGAATCTGACCCACTGACTTGGAAACACAAATTTTTCTGTTAAAGTGGTTGAAGGAACGTGGACTTTGATGTTAGAAAGACTTCCGTTGGATTTCTGGGACTGCTATTTATTATGCAGACTTCGGCATGCCACTAAACCTCACTGAGGCCTCAGTGTTCTCATCAGTAAATTGGAAATAGTAACATGTATGTGGTTGTTGTGAGTATTAAACCATAGAGTCTCTGCAGCACCTGACATGTTGGTTCTTCATCTCCTGTTCTCTTCTGGACGATTGGGAGAAATGTATTAGGAACTGCCCTGCTTTTTCAAATCTCTGGGAAGATATAGACATTCATGCCTTCCTTTGAAACAATCTTGGCACCCTAGGGACTTGTCCGGAAATTCAGCTCGTGTTCGAGCCTTTTAAGGGGCTTTTGCTTTCATCTTCAGGGGCCAAATGCCGGTGGCTGCTTTTAATGAAACCAAATCCTTCCTAGTTCTGTGCGATTTGGGGATTTGCTTCCCCAGCCTGGGCAGCAGTCGGATACATTCTGTTTTCTTTATTTTCCAAGTGACCCCAGAGCACTTTGTGTTTCTAAAACTGACCTACTAGGAGAAACAAAATAAACTCTTCCATTCCATCTTCTCTTTCTCTGAATGTATTTGGGAATGATCTGACTTTATGTACCTACCCTCAAGCTTGCTGGCTCCAGAGTGATAATAACTAACATAAGTACATTTATCAGTTACATATTCTAGGAAGGCTCTGCAGTGTGTCCTTGTCATACTGATATCTTCTTCAGCCATTGGTGGCTCAGGAGCCGAACGTGGAAGAAATAGGTAAAATCACAGAAAAGAAACCAAGAAACAAAAATTTAAGTCTTTTAGCCTCCAGGGGATACATATCGTATTTCCATTCCTTATCAGTAAATTACAATCTCTTTAGAAACTGGGTATCAGGGTAGCACAAGAAGTCCTTAATTTGATGCTTTCCTGTGGAATGATTCTGGGGAGAAGGTGGTTTATAATGAAGAAACAGTGAGGTTTGTATATTGGTCTAACTTTTGATGCTTCCTTTTTTCTTTCTGTTTTTCTCTTTGGGCCTCTGCAGCTGACAGATCTCCACCTGGCCTCATGGGAGAGGCCCACAGTCTGTGATCAGCCCCATACACATCCAGGACATTTCAGTTTGGCCACAAGCAATTTGGGCCCTATTTCTTCCTGCTGAGCTTGGGGCTATGGTTTTTCCCATCTGTGGTGTTTCCCTTTACAAGTCTTTTGTCTGGTCAAGGACCTTGTGGGCAGTGGTTCCACGACCCACACTTTAGGCTGGGTTTGAACCTGACTCCTCCCCTTTTCTTGCTGGGTGACACAGCTGCTGTGTGACAACTGCTCTGTGACACAGTTTTCTTGTTTGTCAATGGAGATAGTAAAAGCATGTGCTTCAAAGGGTTTTTCTGAGGATTGAGTGAAGTAAGGCATATATGCAGGCTTTGCCCACTGCTGGTGTATTTCAAGCACTCAGCCTATCAGTGGCTACCACCACTGTCGCCACATTGTTTGGCCAAGAACATTCAGTGGGTGGACTGTTTTCCTCAGGGAGAATGGGCATTAGAATTGACTCACCTAAGAGACAAAATCTTGGAAAATATTCTCAGCTTCTCATGTTCCCCAACAGGCCTGTAAAATCTCCAGGGAAGAATTGAATGGATGAAGGTGTCATCCTCAGGACAGGCATCTGTATCCTCTTTGTACCCACCTCTAATTAGTCAATCCTGGTCTTCTGGGCTTACGGTGGCCACTCCTCTTGGCCAGAAAGTTCCTTCCAGCCTATTCTACGTACCAATGCTGTGCTAATCTTCTGAAATCCTGCTTTAATCTTGCTGTTTGCCCTTTCTTCAGAACCTTCCACTATTCCATAAGGCCCTCTGGGCTGTCTTTACCTCCCCTTGCTCCCCTGTAGCCTGACTGGTCTGTTGTGTTCATCTCTATTTTTGTTCTTTGTTCTTACTGTTCTTTTCACCCGGAGGGCCTGGCCTGTGAATCTGAGTCCCACCTATTCATTAAGTGGCCCCTCTTCTGTGAAGCCTTCCCTGACAGCCTCAGCTCATTGTTCTCTTTCCTTCTCCTGAGCTACCACAGTCACTAGTGAGCATGAATTTGGTGCTATCTGGGCTCCTTCTACATTCATGAGCCCAGATCACAGATGCAGCTTCTGCAGTGCATAGCCATTTCACTTCTCTCTACTCAAGCCTACTCCATGTCCTTTGCCTCCTACCTCTTTTTCACTGGCAACTTGGTCTCATAATTTGCAGGGAAGATAGTAGAAATCTTATGCATACCTCCTCTGCTTTACCTACTTTCCTGCATCTTCAGCTGTGCTCTACCTTTCCTCCTGTTGGGTCATGAGTCCATGCTCCTAACAAAGTCCAGTCCTTCCCCCTGTGCTTCAGATCTCATCTCTTTGGCCTTCTCAAGACCTGCACCATGACTTCTCCCTCTTTAGGGGATCATTCTTAATCAGCCTGAAACATATTCTTGAAATTTACCTCTTAAAACTGTATCTGCCTCTTGAGGCTACTTCTTCCTACTATTTCTCTGCTCTTTCTCAGCAAACCAAGAAAAATCTGTCTATAATGACTGTTTATACTTCCCTGCCGTACCTTTTTTTCCTCCGCCCACCTCAGTTGGGTTCCAGCCTCACTATGAAACCCAAACTGCGCTTTTCAAGTTTATTGCTGATCTCAGTATTGCATCTCTGTCATCATCTTACTAAATTTCTTATAAATATTCCAGCCAGTTAACCATGCCCTCACTTTGAACATTTTCTTCTCTTGGCTTCCGTGACCCCTCATTCTCTTGGTCTTCTCCTACCTATTTCTTGTCCACTTCTTCCTGAAATCCTTTGCTGGTTCTGCCTTCTCTAATGGGAAGGTTAGACTCTACTAGGGTTCTCTTCTCAATCTGTACTCTACTCCTGGGTGATTCTATCCAGGCAGACAGCCTTAATTACAACATACATGCTGATGACTCCAGAATTTGTATTTCTAATTTTAAATGCTCCCTTTAACTCTGGGCTCTTCCCTCTAATGACCAACTGTGCCTCTCCACTTGTCTAAGAGGTACCTCAGACCTAACTGCTAGCCTGAATCAGCCCATTTCTCTTCATTTTCACTGCTGCTACCTGGTCTGTACCATCGTCATTTCTCTCCTGTACTATGGTAGTGGCTACCTAACTGGTCTCTACTTCTGTCCTTGTCTTCTATTGTCCATTCTCCACACAGTACCCAGACTTATATTTTTAAAATGTAAATTGTAGGTCTCCCCTCGTCAAAACCCTCCAGCAGCTTCCCACTGCACCCCTGCTACCAGGCCAGAGTGGTCTGGCTTCTGTGTGTCCCCAGCCTCCTCATGTGCCCTGCTTCCTCTGCACACTCTGCTGTGGTTCCCCTACCCACCGTTCTACTCCTTTAAGCTTGTTGCTGCTGGTGGTACCTGGGTGGCTCAGTCAGTTAAGTGTCTGCCTTCTGCTCAGGTCATGATCCTGGGGTCCTGGGATTGAGTCCCATGTGGGAATTCCCGCTCAGCGGGGAGTCTGCTTCTCCCACTCCCTCTCCCTCTGCCCTCTACCCCCTGCCACTCATGCTCTCTCTGTCCCTCAAATACATAAATAAAATCTTAAAAAAAAAAAAAAGCTTGTTGCCCCTGAGTATGCTCTGCCGTGGGGCTTTTGTACTTGCTGTGTCCTCTTCTGGGAATGTTCTTCCTCTACATCTGTATCCATGTTGTTTCCTTGTCATTGTTTCCAACTTCTTTGTTCCCTCTGTTCAGAAGGGAGATCATTTTTTATATTACCCTATTTTGATTTTCATCTTAGCATATATCACTCCCTGATACTTTCTTGCTATTTGTTTGCTTGTTTATTGTTTTTTTTCCCAAACAGAAAGAAAGTACTTTGAAAAGAGAGATCTTCATCTTGTTCATCACTGTTCCCATTACCTGTCACATAGGAAGAAGGTGCTCAATACATATTTTTGAGTGAATAAATGCTGACTACATATTGTTTTTATATTTCTGGTTTTGCCAGGGCTTGGAATGAAGGAAATGATTGCCCTCTGAGAGCTAAGCTTTCGACATAGATCAGGGCAGGGAGGAGGGTATTCTCCTCCAACAAGCAGATAGGCCAAGACTTGACTGTGAGGGACTGAATGTATTAACATACCCAACACTAGAATGCATCAATGAGAAGAGGGATTGGCCAACCCCCAGAAACCTAGAAGAGGGAAAATCCTTGAAGCAGATGCTGCCATTGCCCCTGCGAGCACTGACCAGGAGCCTCTGCCACTGGATCTGTGTCTTCCAGTGCCATTGACAACACCATTCCTACTGTAAGATCAGAATATTTAGCTAGATGTGATTAAATACTCAGTTATTCGGACTGCCTTTTTGGAGTCCAGGTACACTGTATCACCTTGTGATTATGTTTGGCCTCTATAGGCCTACCTGTATGGGAGGGATGTGTTGGTCACATTGTTCTTTAAGTATCCAGTCCTCAGGACAGTTATTCCTCAGAGTGAATTACTAAAATGGCATCCTCTTCAGTGTATCAGCCTGGTAAGCTTGGTATAATGTGGGTCCTCCTCTGAGCGATTTATCTTTTGGGTGCTGACAAAGCCTGGTCTCTGAGCCTTCATGACTGGGGCCTGGTACATTTACCAGGGAACAAAGGCCATTCTGGAAAACTATTGGGAAAATAGCCTGCTAACCTTTCCTCAGGCACACTATATCCAGTTTTTATCATTTCTATTCTTGCTGCCCTTTAATGCCTACAAACATATTTCAAACCCTACTATGTGCTAGGTTCTTCCCTCAGCCCTGGGATACAACTATAGATACTGATAAGCTTTCTCTGCGTTGGAACTTAAAGTCTAGTGGCGAAGACAGACTATGTAAAGTAAACGAATAAATGAACAAGGCAGTTTCAGGTAGTGATAAGTGCTATGAAAAAAGGGCGATGTGGTTGGGGGGTGGGGTGCACAACAGTGTTAGTTTCCAGAGTCAGAGAAGGCCTCTTTGAGAAGGTGATTTTGGGCTTGACATTGAATGGGAACCATGGCAAAAGAGCCATGGGAAAATCAGAGGGAGGAGTTCTACCTCTAGCTTCCCTAAGTAGAATGCCGTATTTTGGCTGAAGATTGGGTGGAAGACACTATGTGGATCATAATCATGATACATATTTTCTGAACCCAGAATTGGGATACTTTCTGCTATGGGCTGAATTGTGTCCCCCACGAAATTCAAATGTTCAAGTCCTAACCCTCAGGACCTCAGAATGTAACTGCATTTGGAAATAGGGTCTTTAAAGAGGTGAACTAAGTTAGAATGAGGCCATTAGGGTGGGCTGTAATCTAATATGGCTGGTGTCCTTATAAGAAGAGGAGATTAGGACACAGACGTGTACAGAGGGAAGATCATGCAAAGACACAGAGAGGAGCCAAGAACCGAGGCCTCAGAGGAAACCAGCTCTGCTAACACTTTAATCTAGGACATCTAGCTTTTAGAACTGTGAGGAAATAATTTCTGTTATTTAAGCCACCAAGTCTCTGATGTTTTGTTACAGTAGCCCTACCAAACTAATATACTGTCAAAAGAGAAAAGTATTTGAGATTGGGACAGTCTCAGAGAATCCAAACCAAATGGGCACCAACCATCTCAGGTCAGTTCCACCGAAGGTTTGTCTCTAGGCCCAAGCTATGGCAGCAACATTGATACTGCAGCCTTCCCCTCCCTAGGAGACCACTAGCCCCATTCCTGCCGGTGTGCAGCATTTGTGAAGCAGCAACCACCTTTGCCCATGAGCACCCTTCCCAGGATTTGAACCACTGACCTTACCATTATGAATCAATCAGACAATAGACAAGAGTTTTTACTTGCATGCCCAGGCTGTGTATAATTAACTGTGAGTTACAATAATAATGATGATGATATGAAGTGCTTACGGGCCTTTGGAATCTGAGGCCTATAAAAATATAACGTTCTTATTATTGTCATTACTATGATCAGGTACAGATACCTGGATAAAAAGGCCATTTCTCACTAGTGTAATAATATATGACCATAAAAGTACCTAAAAAATTTTTATTTTCCCCCTTTAGAAATAGGACCATCAAGTCATTTTCATAATAATTGAATTATCTTAAAAATACTGTCCAGGATCTGCATTTAGGTGTATACTGCCTTTTTTCACTGTGCATGTTCTCATTGGCTCCCATTAAATGGCTATGAAGACTGGGCCTTTGGTGCTTTGTCTTGGAGACAAGACATTGAGAACATCTGTTTTGGAAAAAGGAAACCATCTATAAAATAAAATCAGCTTATAATGGCACACCTACCTACAATGAGCAAGTTTCAAAAGTGGAGTTCAGGCCATGCGTGCTTTACCTGGAGAGTGTGTTCTGTGAATAAGGAGAATTTTATTAGTTGAAAATGTAATAAAATTCTGAGCCAGTTTGAAGGGCGTGTGTAACAGGTGGGACAGATGTTGAGTGGTCATGAAATATTTGGGAGCTGTCTCCATAGGGGCAAAAAGAAGGGGGCTAAAACCGTGGGACTTTTTTTTCCTTCCTTCCTTTCATCCCTTCTTTCTTTTTTCTCTTTGCCATTTTAATTGATTTTCAGAGTTTTTTTTTTTTTTTTTTTTTTTAAGATTTTTTTTATTTGAGAGAGAGAGAGCACCAGTAGGGGAAGAGGGAGGGGGAGAGCAAAGAGAAGAGGGAGGGGGAGGGGGAAGCGGACTTCCCGTTGAGAAGGGAGCCGAAGGGCGGACACATGGGGCTGGATCCTGAGGCTCCGAGATCGTGACCTGAGCTGAAGGTGGATGTTTAGCCGACTGAGCCACCCAGGTGCCCCTGATTTTCAGAGATTTTTAAAGGAATTTAGAAGTAAAATCTCTCAATAAGCATCTTTAAATCAGCTCCCTCCCAGGACAGGGAAACTGAGGTTAAGTGGGCTGCCCAACTCAAAATGAAACAAAACTGTCCTCCTCTCCTACCCTCTGCCCCGACCTCTTCTCTCTTCTTCAGCCCTACCAGATTTTGCTCACAGGCCAAAGAAGGAACAGAATAAAGCAGATTGCAGAGGAATCTTTTGGAGCTCAAAGCAGATCTTAAGGAAGTGTGGTGTTTCTGAAAAATCTTAATGTCTCACTGGTGACTTCAGTACCTGGGGGCTTGTGAAGAGAGTGAAGCTAGAAACAGAGTAATTCAGTTATAGGAGGCTGTGCAAGCTACACAGATAGTCTAGTGGAGACAGGCTACTCACTCAAGTGTTCCCATGAAGGGAGCAGCAAAATTGTGAAGACTCTTGGTCCAGAGTATTTGGGAATCTCTTTGTTGCCAAGCCTTACTGAAAGTTCCTTTCATTTCACTGATCTTCAGTGTGCCCATCTATAAAACAGCCTTAACATGATATTTGTACAAGTAAAGCAACGAGAAACAAACTTGCACCCTGTCCTCAAAATATTCCCTCAAACCAAACCTGAAAATCTGAAAACTAAGTAAATTAACTGGTTGAGAACAGATTTTTGGCTGGTCATTTAACATCATAGAGAACCTAAGAAACCAAGTGTTTGACTGAAGTTACATTTTTTTTCCCTACTGACCACAAATTGGTTGGTATGTAGACATATAAACTCTGGCTCTGAATACCTTTGAGTGCCATGTTACTCCAAGTCTAAAACCCCTCTGCTTTTCAAGGCTCTCCGTTGACAGGCCTTACCTTACTTCTCGGACTTAATTTCTCACTACTTCCTGGTATTCACTTTTGGGTCATACTGGTTTTCTCCTCATTCCCATCTCTGGACTCATATTCATGTGGCTCACTTTTCCTGAGGTAAGCTCAGTGCCCCTAACAGTGTCTCTAACCATTCGTCCATCCATCCATCCAGCCAGCCAGCCAGCCAGCCAGCCAGCCAGCCAGCCAGCCAGCCAGCCAGCCAGCCAGCCATGTCTTGAATACTAGGCAGTACGTGTCAGATGTACAAGTCTCTCTTGGGGGGATACAAAGGACTTAGACAGAATCACTCCCTTCTTGACCTCTGTGACTTTTTCTGCCTAAAAGGGGCAGGGTGGGAGATACTCATTCAACACCAAAATAAGTTGATAAATGCCGTGCTGATTTATCTTATATGTCATCATTTTCTGTTCCTACCTCAGCTTTGTGGAAAGCCCCTTCCTGGCATTCCTGAGGCTCCTTAACTGTCTCCTGTATGCTCACACCTATGTTGGGTCAGCTGATGGGGTATCTACTCATTATTTCTCACTGTCTTCTGGTTCTGCACTGGCCACTAGGTGAGCTTTGACCTCTGGGCTCTGCTGCCCTTGCTGCTGGATGCCACCCCTCTATAGATGTCATCCTCACCCCTGCCTTCTTTGGCCATAGATGCTGCTTCAACTGTAGCCTGTGGTGCAGATGCCACTAAGCATACATTGATAGAGCAACCCAAGGTAGTTTTCCCCCAGCGTCTCACAGAGGTTTACGAGGGAACAGAACTTTTCGATTTTACTCATCTTTTCCTTGAGATACAGACACAAGTCCATCAGGGGCTAGGGTTGACATAGCTATCCTACCTTGCTTGGTGACTCCTGCCCCAATGATGAAGGCTGTTTTGTGTGATTCTGTCTTCCCTTAGGAGAAATTCTAACCCAAGAAGCTCCTGCCCCACCTGTTCATTAGATATCCCCAAACATATCTGTGGGCTCAGCCTGGGCTCAATTCAGAACTCTTTGCTACTTTGGTTACACCCCAAGGATTATGGGAGTTGAAAAAGGACATTTCCTGTGAGGGTGGGGGAAAACATCAGTGAGGGGGTAATACAGAATGTTCAAAAGGATGAATCACTAGATGGGGAATGGGGGAGATCAGCTCAGGCAGAAGGAGTGGCGTGCTTGAAGGCACAACAGCCTTAGAAGAGCATGGGATGAAGTAGCCCGTGGCTGGGCCACAGGCTGTATTTTAGGAAAAAGGTATAAGTAAGGCTGGAGGTTAGATTGCAACCAGACCTTAAAGGCTCTGATAGCCTATTATAAGGCATTTGGACTTTGTAAGTATGGGCTTCATGGCAAAGCAGTCAATAAATAGTTGTTGAATTTAACATGCCTGGCTTTGTACCATGATTCAGGTTCTATTACATATACAGATTAATTCTTGGTATAAGTTCCTTAACTGTATTTCTTTCAGTGTATGAGCTTTATTTTTTCCAGTTTTACCCTAAGATCCTGATGTTAATAACCTGTAGAAGAAAAATTAACCAAGCTTAAATTTACTTCTTGTGTGTAGCTTGGTTTCCCAACAAATGGAAGAAGGCTCTCCTAATTCCTGGATTTTATCTATCTATCTATCTATCTATCTATCTATCTATCTATCTATCTATC
>NC_058412.1:60570453-60599972 GCF_002201575.2 Neomonachus schauinslandi
ATCTATCTATCTATCTATCTATCTATCTATCTATCTATCTATCTATCCATCTATTATTTATTTTTAATTTTTTGATTTTAAAATTCTACAGGAAAAAAATGGTCAAAACCAAAATGTTTAGCCCTGAATGGTAATTTTGTGTACACTGAGTAACTTTCAAGTTCCTCCAGGTGGTATGATGAGGAGGCCCTTTCAGTCTTTGTCTTGAGTGGGGCCCAATGCATTTGACTTATCTTCATATCTCAGATCAGACGAAGGGAGGTAGACCTCTTAGTCTCAAGCTAGAGCTATAATTCAAGTAATTAGCATTTGTTGAGTATTTTATCTTTTCATTATTGATGATGCCCTTGAGGCTAGGGGGCCAGGCCTTCTACTTCTTTTGTTACTCCCACATGAACCAGCGCAATATTCAGTACCTGGTTAGTCCTCAGAAAAGACTCATTTAAGCAGGGTAGGTAGATTGTGGGACAAAGCAGAGGCCCGGAATACTGGAAAATGCAAGGGTTTTGGACTCAACTAGGGCTGAATATGGCTTTGCTGGTTATTAGGTATGTGATTCTGGGTTCCTTAATTTGTCTATTTCAATGTCCCTATCTAGGAAGTGGACATGATAATATCTAACACATAGATCTAACAGGAAAATTTAGTAAGATGATATATGAACAGTGTTGGGCACATAGTAAGCCCTTGACTACTTAATACCCAATAAATAAATGAATAGAAACAGAATCCAGAAATGCCACAATGAGCCATAGAGATAAGAACAACAACCCTATATCCCCCTTTCTCAAAAATTGTCCCCTGTGTTTCTAAAACCAACTCTAGATGGTTTTGATTTATTCAGAGCTCAATCTTGTTTCTGTATGTTGCATGGAGAAAATCCTTCTTCTACTTTCCCGTTCAATACTGAGTAATCCTGTCAGACTCCACAGAGCCCTTGTCCCTCAACTCAGTAGAGGCACCATTCTTAAACTCCTTTTGGGAAAGCTGAGCTGGAGGTACGAAGGAAAATAAGCACCCCTGGTTAGTCCTGGAGAAGACATGAATGGTATCCAGGCAGTACTGGTCGTTTCTGTGTCAGGTCTCTTCTTGGAACAGCAGTAACAATCAGATCTACTCCTTGAACCCACACTTGTGGGAAGGGAAGGTGAGACCTCGGCACACATTGTAGGAGCCACCCTGGGACTCATTGCCTTGATCATCCCCCATGAGCTTAGTTGGTATTAGGTTTTGTAACTTTTCTGTCTTGAATCCTAATTTTTGAACAGTTTTGCTCTTCAAATGGACTTGAAGGGATCTGCAGTAAAATGCAGCCCAGTTCTGGTGTCTGGGATTCTGCCCTTTGGACTTCCTTGTCCATTCTGGGATTTGTTCTCAGCCAGCGCCTCCTTTCTCTTGTTGCTTCATAGCCTCAGGAGACTGGGGCTCCTGCCATCCCAGAGCACCTGTCCAGGACAAGCAAATTCGGACTGAAGAATTCGTGATTTAATGTTTTACCCCTCCCAAGAGGTATTGCAGCCACCCTAATTTCATTTTAACAAATACGTGTCAAACTTCTATGTTACTCAGGCTGGGTGCTACAGATACAAAGCTGAAGACAAGGTGGAAAGTTCTGACACTGCCGTCCAGGAGTCAAGTGGGAAAAAAATAGTCATATACAAATAATTAATTTCAAAATATGTAAAAAGTGTATGTGTATGTATGTGTGTGTGTGCACGTGCACCCTGAAAAAAGGCATTAATTTCGCCCAAAGGACTTCTAGATGACCCAGGGGGAAATTACAGTGTGTGACGACTAGAACTGGGATCTCTGAGGGTGGATCCCCAGGAACCCTGAAGGCAGAGGCTGGGTCGCCTCTTGTGCCCTGTGTGGGAGCACTGGACATGTTGGCAAACCCAGGGTTTCCCCATTATAAACTGAGCTCATAAAAGCGAGGGCCTGCCTGCCCCCTCCCTCACCAGGAGGGTGGAGAAAGGTTCCTGAGAATGCGAAGTCACTTCCATGGGCTGGCAAAGAGCCATCTGGCACCACTGCTGCGGCAGCACCCACATTAACTCTCTGGGTTCCTGTGGTGGTGTTGAGTCCAGGCCATGGCAGAACACTGGCAGCAAGTCAGGACATCTGGGTTCTAGGGAGACTCCATGCCTGTTTTGGAAAGGCATGTAACCCTTCAGAGCCTTAGTTTCCTGTTCTTGAATTGGATGACACCTGCACTATCAGCTCTGCAGATAAAAATGAGATTGTAAGTGTGAAAGCAATTGGAAAAATAACACTAGTGCCCTGCAATAAAGTTTTATTAATAATTAATCAAAAAGCATTTACTGAGCGAGTTTCTGTTGTGTACCCAGAATTTGGCAAAGTATTACACAGAGCTCATTGGTTCAGTAGATTTCTAGTAGTGAAGTATTTTTTCTAATTCGTCTGGTACAGAGAACTTGTCAGCAAGGAGTGCACATAGTAGCGAAGAGAATGGCTTGGCTCTCAGAGCTTGCTGCAGTTCTCTCACTGATTAGCTAGCTGTGTGATATTGGACAGTTGTCTTCATTGCTTTGAGCCTCAGTTTCCCAATCAGTGAAATAAGGTTTTCTACTGGTCCCTCTTTCCCCTACCTTCCAGCTATACCCTTTCTTCTGGCTGTGGTGTTAGAATGGGGCTCCGTAAACCAAGGCACATTCACATTTAAAAAAAAAAAAAAAAGTCTGTAAATAATAAGTTAATGTGCTGATTCTTTGGTGGACAGTTTAGCCCATAGGAATGACTCTCCAGTGTTTGAATATCAGATAGGTACCATAGGCTGATGGGGGAGTTATTTGGGAGCAGGCAGTTGTAAAGCTAGCCTTACTAGCATCTTCCCCTTGAGGGACCATGGTGGGGGTATTAAGCAGATAAAAAGGTAATAGAGTCTCACCCTACATGGCAGTTGCCTTACATGATAGCAAGTCAGCTCTGCTGGCTTCTTCTAAAAGGAGGCCAGTAGGAAAAATCTCCCAGGCAGAGTCTAGAAATACCTTATATTTATATTCACATTTAGTTTTTAAAAAAGCACTTTCACTTGCATTATCTCACTGATCTTTGTAACCAGTGTGTGCATAGTTATTTATACTTGCCATCCTGTTTAGTAGAGGAAGGAAAAAGCATAACTGATTTGACATCACAGACTAGGACAGTGGCACAGCTGAAACCAGAAGCCAGATGATGTCACTTCGGTCTACTGCTCTCTATGTGACCCTCACCTTGGGAGAAATGAGTGTGTCCCAGAGGGGACCCACAGGCGCCCCCCCCCCTCCCCATGTTCCTTGACTATAGGGGATTAAATACCTTTGTGCATTGCGTAGAATAAGGATGATAACTTTTTTTTAAAAATTTTATTATGTTAGTCACCATACAATACATCATTAGTTTTTGATGTAGTGATCCACGATCCATTGTTTTCGTATAACACCCGGTGCTCCATGCAGTACGTGCCCTCCTTAATACCCATCACCGGGCTAACCAATCCCCCCTCCCCCCTCCCCTCTACAACCCTGTTTGTTTCTCAGGTCCATAGTCTCTCATGGTTCATCTCTCCCTCCAACTCCCCCCGCCCATTTTTCCCTTCCTTCTCTTAATGTCCTCCATGTTATTCCTTATGTTCCACAAATAAGTGAAACCATATGATAATTGACTTTCTCTGCTTGACTTATTTCACTTAGCATAATCTCCTCCAGTCCCATCCATGTTGATATAAAAGTTGGGTATTCATCCTTTCTGATGGCTGAGTAATATTCCATTGCATACATGGACCACATCTTCTTTATCCATTCATCTGTTGAAAGGCATCTCGGCTCTTTCCACAGTTTGGCTATTGCGGACATTGCTGCTATGAACACTGGGGTGCATATGGCCCTTCTTTTCACTACATCTGTGTAAGGATGATAACTTTTAAGAGGACAGGCATTGCCATATGGTAGGTACTCAGTAGACATTTGTGAATCAATAAATAAAGCTTCCATACATAACTGTGCTTGAGAAAAACCCTGGGGTAGACCCAGCGGTTAATGTGGTAGATACCTCTTCTTTTTTTCTTGCCCCTCCACCCCCCATCTCCCACCACTTCTGACTTTGCCTGCAGGTAGAGCAAAGGGAAAATTCTCTTATCCAGGGACTCTATGTGTATCAACTTGATTGCCTAAAAATTCAGTTCTATGATTTAGATAGAGGCTTAGCATTCATATTACAGAAAGGAAGGCTAAGTATCAAGCAGATACACCTTGAACATAGACTACATATGTGGTGTCACCCAGGGTGGTACTATGAAGGCACAGAAGATGGAACTCCCCCTGCCCCAAAAAAAACCTTACGATCTCTTTGGGAAGACAAGGTATGTTCTAATTCTAATTTCTGCTAGTGTAGAACTAATACTTAACTGTCTAATGTTAGTAACAAAATATGAAAACAAAGCCTATATCTGTGTAATTTACTATTTTAGCACATAAAACACACAGTGAAGCAAGTGTGTGTGTGTGTGTGTGTGTGTGTATGTGTAGAAGGAGTACATCAGATAAGCCTGTTTTGTGAGTTATGATCAACATCAACATGAAACATTTTTCTCTGTGATGGTTAATTTTATGTATCAACTTGGCTGGGCCATAATATTCAGATATTTGGTCAAATATTATTCCAGATGTTTCTCTGAGTATTTTTTAGATGAGATTAACATTTACATGAGAAGACTGAGTAAAACAGATTATCTTCTATAGTGTGGGTGGGCCTCATCAACAGCTGAAGGCCTTAATAGAAAAAAAGACTGATCTCCCATGGGGAAGAGGGAATTTAGCTAGCATACTGCCTTTGAACTTGAGCTATAATAGCTCTTCTCTAGGTCTTCAGCCTAATGGCCTACCCTTCAGATTTTGGACTTGCCAACCTTCATGATTCCTTAAAATAAATCTCTCTATATAGATACATCTATGCCTGTATCTATATATATATATAGATACAGATATATACACATACATATACATACACACACACACACACATATCCACACATACATATATATCCTATTGGTCCTGTTTCTTTGGAGAACTTGTCTTCTTGCTGTCATTAGAATACCCAGTCTTATATAATAATCTGGAGTCCTGTTATGATACAAGGTCACATCTCTCCATGCAGGGTGATGGCCCTTTGTGGGTTGTATATTTGTGGTAGGGTGGGAGGCGGGGGGAGTTTCTAGACCCATCTTCTCTCTTTCTTGGTAATTTTCTCTGCCCTCTGGCTGGCTGCTGTAATTGACTCCTCCAGGGTTAGCACAGGGGGAGGGAGGAGGGAGTAGAACATGAAAAGTCCTGGTGGGAACTGTACTGTTGTAAGATGAATCTCTCCGTCTGGCTGATGTTTCAGCTGGTTCTTTCCCTTTCATGGGCACTTTCTTGGGGACTTCAGAAGCTCCAGACCCTGTGGCTAGAGTGGCTCTGGCGTGGGTGATGCCCTTCCTTTGGCCTACTGCTACCACCAGTCCCCTGTTCTCCAGGGATCAAGTCCACACAGGATCCTGGTCCCCTTGGGTAGGACTTAAAATGGCTCTAGGCTGGCTCTGCCTCCTGTGGAGTCTCCATTGGGTTAATAACATACAGTCATACAGCACTGAGCTTGTGCCAGATACTATTTCAAGCCCTCTGCATATATGAACTTACTTCATTCTTATAGTGATTTTATGAGGTAGGTACTTTTATTATCTCTGTTTTACAGAGGAAGAAAGTGAGCCTCAGAGAGGTTAAACAGCTTACTCAAGGCCACACAGCTGCTAATTTTCAGTTTCAGACCTGGGCAGTCTGGCTCTGGAGTATGTGCTTTTAAGGCAGGTTACTGTGCTCTGGGGGAAATGTGGATGTGCTTTGACCTGCCATATACCCTTCTTGGTGGAAGCACTTGCTTGGCCTGCCTCTTGCTTTCTAGATTTCCTGATATCCTCTCTGTTCCCAAACCTCAGGGGCCCCATATCAGCTGTCTAAATGATCTCATTGGAGTCTCTCCTGCCTCAGCCCTGCCCCAACAACAAGGTTTGAGTTGGGGGAATGTCCCTGTTTTTTCTAAAGGAAAATTTTCCCACAAAATTTTTTTTCTTCCTATAGTCTTTTATATTTTCCAAGTGGGTAAGGGACTTAAGAGTCATGATACCAATTATAGTTCATTTCTTTTGAAAATTCTGCATAGGTTGGTCTAGTACCTCATTTTGGATTTTCTGATCTATGGTATTTTGGTGTCTTTATTGAAACTGCCATTTTTATATCTTATTATAGATACATATGCGTAATATATATAAAATCAAACAAATGTTTTAAATACATGGTGGTCTTGCTTTCTCAAGGAATCCCTTTTTAATATAAAAATCATGATTGTGATGTATCTAAGTACATATAACTGACTATGGTATGAAGCAATACACTATATTTTCTTTTTAAATTTTGTTTGTTCTTAGATATATAGTTTTCTCTCCTTCCATTACTATCTTTATCCTCTTTCCCATTTCACACAAGCTTACACATTTTAAAGCCCAAGGTCATGGGTATTAATCACTTATTTCTGTCCATTTCCAAGGTGTTTTCTTAATGGCGCTCTTCCAGTGTCTCCCAGATTCCCCTGGGATAGGGTGGGATCTTGGTAGTCCATGGTCCTAGTCCTTGTGTAGGGGTTCTGGATGTTGTAGGGCTTTTGTTCCCATTCTCCAGTGCTGACCTTCACTGAGAGGGGACTCATGCATATGTAGGTAGATATCCTAGCCCACATACCCATGTTCCATGTCCACATAGTGCACATATCTACCTTCTCTGCGAATATCCCATCCCCTTAGGCCTAGGGGTGTGCATATTGGTGACATAATCTGCCTTCAGGAGGTGAAGGACTCTGGAAACAAGCCAGGGCTATTTGGGCAGGGCATTATGTGGTCCAGGATAGCGGTGGGGAAGAACAAGCAAGGGAAGTACAGAGCTGGGCCTCAAAGCATGGGTCCTAGGGTTGGGGCCTCTTGTTCTGTGAAGGGCAGTACTGATTGCTGGTGTCAGCCATCAATGCCTGTGGTGCATATCGTGCTGTCCTAACTTGCCCCCAGTGGTGATACCATCCCTAAGGGTTTAGACATATACAGCTTTGGTAGATTAAGGTAGAAGAGTGGCCTGGGAATCTAGCCTTTGCAGGTTGGGAGGATTCAGATAGCCAAATATTTTGCATACTACCTATGGAAAGCTGTGATGCAAAGAAGAGAGGAGGCAGAAAATTAAGGAGAGACCACAGAGGTTTCCATATGGTGAGTTTTATTATTTCTTTCTTATTTTTAAAGTTGTTCCGTGAAGTGAGTTGAGCTCATGGAAAATTGTTCAGCTACAGGACTGCTCTGGAAAAACCCATCTTGGCCCTAGTGGGCCTTCTAGTTTTAAAAGACTTTATTCACACGTCTAGACAGGTTAACTTGAAGTTAACCATCTTACTTCACAAGAACCAAGCTCCCAATCCATTAACATTTTTTATTACCCCACATATATCCTAAGGCTTAAAAGATTCAGGGAAGGAGGTCAACATAATTTTTTAAATGATTGAGAGGCCTGGGATGGTAAAAATCTCAAGTCAGGATCTTTGGCTGGAGAACATGTGGACTGTGCTAGAATTTGACTCCTTCCAAATCTCTCATGTGGAACGTCTGATAGACACTTTACATCTCTGATTTCCTTGGCCACTCATTTTCTTCTTCACTCTCTATCCCTAGTTTGTCTCATCTAGGTTTTCACTGAAGCTGAAACGATTAAGGAGGCTTTTTGAGTGTTTTAAACACATTTGCATGTTGGTATCAGCAGAAAGGTCAAGGTTGGACTGAAGTTTCTCTTATGCAGCCCTTATGGGGGTGAAAAAAACAGGACTTTTGGCTTTTTTTGGAGGAAGGGAGTGAGGGCCACCTGATGCCCAGAGGGAGCACTGCTTACTATCTGCAAGGGGTTATGCCTCCTATTGTTAATGTAGGGTCTCTGGCTGTAATCATAAACCTTGAGGAGGTAGAGGACTATGTCCATCCTAATTGCCCTGTTAATTATTACCAATGTTGAGACCAGTGCTGATAGCTTAATTTTATTCATTTTTATTTTTTTTCCTATTTTACTTGTTTCTTTTTATTTTATTTTATTTTATTTATTATGTTATGTTAATCACCATACAGTACATCATTAGTTTTTGATGTGGTGATCCACGATTCATTGTTTTCGTATAACACCCAGTGCTCCATGCAGTACGTGCCCTCCTTAATACCCATCACCGGGCTAACCCATCCCCCCACCCTCCTCCCCCTTAAAACCCTCAGTTTGTTTCTCAGAGTCCATAGTCTCTCATGGTTCATCTCTCCCTCCGATTTCCCCCCCTTCATTTTTCCCTTCCTTCTCCTAATGTCCTCCATGCTATTCCTTATGTTCCACAAATAAGTGAAACCATATGGTAATTGACTTTCTCTGCTTGACTTATTTCACTTAGCATAATCTCCTCCAGTCCCATCCATGTTGATGTAAAAGTTGGGCATTCATCCTTTCTGATGGCTGAGTAATATTCCATTGTATATATGGACCACATCTTCTTTATCCATTCATCTGTTGAAAGGCATCTCGGCTCTTTCCGCAGTTTGGCTATTGCGGACATTGCTGCTATGAACATTGGGGTGCATATGGCCCTTCTTTTCACTACATCTGTGTCTTTGGGGTAAATACCCAGGAGTGCAATTGCTGGGTCATAGGGTAGCTCTATTTTTACTTTTTTGAGTCACCTCTACACTGTTTTCCAAAGTGGCTGTACCAACTTCCATTCCCACCAACAGTGTAAGAGGGTTCCCCTTTCTCCACAACCTCTCCAACATTTGTTGTGTCTTGCCCTGTCAATTTATGCCATGCTAACTGGTGTTAGATGTGGTTTTGATTTGAATTTCCCTGATGGCTAATGATGATGAACATTTTTTCATGTGTCTGTTAGCCATTTGAATGTCTTCTTCAGAGAAGTGTCTGTTTGCATCTTCTGCCCATTTTTTGACTTGATTATTTGTTTTTTGGGTGTTGAGTTTGAGAAGTTCTTTATAGATCTTGGATACCAGCCCTTTATCTGTAGTGTCATTTGCAAATATCTTCTCCCATTCTGTGGGGTTGCCTCTTTGTTTTGTTGACTGTTTCCTTTGCTGTGCAGAAGCTTTTTATCTTGATGAAGTCCCAAAAGTTCATTTTTGCTTTTGTTTCACTAGCTTTTGGAGATGTATCTTGAAAGAAGTTGCTGTGGCTGATGTCAAATAGGTTTTTTGATGGATTCCTGTCTCACATTGAGGTCTTTCATCCATTTTGAGTTTATCTTTGTGTATGGTGTTAGAAAATGGTCGAGTTTCATTCTTCTGCATGTGGCTGTCCAATGTTCCCAGCACCATTTATTGAAGAGACTTTTTTCCATTGCATATTTTTTCCTGCTTTGTCGAAGATTATTTGACCATAGAGTTGAGGGTCCATATCTGGGCTCTCTGTTCTATTCCATTGGTCTGTATGTCTGTTTTTGTGCCAGTACCATGCTGTCTTGGTGATCACTGCTTTGTAATATAGCTTGAAATCGGGCAACATGATGCCCCCAGCTTTGTTTTTCTTTTTCAACATTTCCTTGGCAATTCAGGGTCTTTTCTGATTCCATACAAATTTTAGGATTGTTTGTTCCAGCACTTTGAAAAATGTCATTGGAATTTTGATTGGGATGGCATTGAAGGTCTAGATTGCTCTGGGTAGCATAGACATTTTAACAATGTTTATTCTTCTGATCCATGAGCATGGAATGTTTTTCCATCTTTTTGTGTCTTCTTCAATTTCTTTCATGAGTGTTTTGTAGTTCCTAGAGTATAGATCCTTTACCTCTTTGGTTAGGTTTATTCCGAGGTATCTTACGGTTTTTGGTGCTATTGTAAATGGAATCGTTTCTCTAATTTCTCTTTCTGCAGTTGCATTGTTGGTGTATAAGAAAGCAACTGATTTCTGTGCATTGGTTTTGTATCCTGCCACATTACTGAATTGCTGGATGAGTTCTAGTAATTTGGGGGTGGAGTCTTTTGGGTTTTCCACATAAAGTATCATGTCGTCTGTGAAAAGAGAGAGTTTGACTTCTTCTTTGCCAATTTGAATACCTTTTATTTCTTTTTGTTGTCTCATTGCTGTTGCTAGGACTTCTAGTACTATGTTGAACAATAGTGGTGAGAGTGGGCATCCTTGACGTGTTCCTGATCTTAAGGGAAGGGCTCTCAGCTTTTCCCCATTGAGGATGATATTCACTGTGGGTTTTTCATAGATGGATTTTATGAACTTGAGGAATATTCCCTCTATCCCTATACTCTGAAGACTTTTAATCAGGAAAGGATGGTGTATTTTGTCAAATGCATTTTCTGCATCAATTGAGAGGACCATATGGTTCTTCCTTCTTGGATGAGCTTCTTCTTGTTTTCTTTCTTTCTTTCTTTTTTTTTTTTTGATTTTATTTATTTGACAGAGAGAGACACAGCGAGAGAGGGGAACACAAGCAGGGGGAGTGGGAGAGGGAGAAGCAGGCTCCCGGCCGAGCAGGGAGCCCGATGCGAGGCTCGATCCCAGGACCCTGGAATCATGACCTGAGCTGAAGGCAGACGCTTAATGACTGAGCCATCCAGGCGCCCCGCTTCTTGTTGTTTTCTGATGTAGTTGGTAGAGAAAAAGATATTGGTAAACATCACTTTACATTATAAAAGTGTCTTAAAGGGCATGGCAATTATTTAAAAATAAAATCAAACAAATGTTTTAAATACATGGTGGTCTTGCTTTCTCAAAGAATCCCTTTTTAATATAGTAAATTCCTTATCTATTTTTTTGAAAAATATGTATTTTTGGCTATTTTTAAGAAAATGAGTCTTGCCTCCTCTCTAGTATTCTAGTTTACCTTCATGTAATTCATTAGGTACATAACATACATTTTGGGGTTAAAATGAAAATGTATTAATCAAATCACATTTTAACTTTGACTTCAGTTTTGGTTTTTGAAGTGTGTTTGTATGGAAAAGAATGTCTAAGTAATGAATCTTCATATGAGGTGTAAGAATCACTACATTTTTAAACTTGCAAACCCATGTGCATTAATGGAAAGACTTTTTTTTTTTTTTTTGAAGAGAAAAGAGAGTAGCCTTTGGATTCATAGCACTGGCTTAGATTCCAGTTCCTCCATGTGTTCTGTGGCCTTGAGTAAATTGCTCAACCTCTCTGAGCTTTGTCTTCTTCAGCTGCAAAATGGGACTAATCCAATTCCAGTTGCTTGGTTCAAGCCACCATATAATACTGGCCTCTGTAAGGCAGAGAGCTGTGAAAACGGATTGACCTGTCTGCCAGTGGTGGGAGAGCTCCAGCTTCCAGATCCAGGGTTATCCTTAGATGGTCTGAGACAGATATGGGCTTCTTCCACTCCATGCAGCTGTAGGTGACTGAACATGTCTTTTCCTTTAAAAAAGAGGGAATCATCATTCTATAGGGGAGTTATTATTTACCTTGTTTTAGGAGAACCAGTAAATGAAACTAATTACAAAACCAAAAAGAAAGTTTAAGAGAAATGTATTTAAAGCTTTTAAATAACTTCCCTGAGTTGTCACATATTATATAGTTGAAATAAACACTAAAGGGACGGAAAAGTCCTGAGAAGAAAGGAAATATTTAAAAAGGGGCCATGAATACCTCAGTCATTATACCATAGACATGATTTAGCTGAAAGTCCTTTTTGAGATGTGTCTTTGCATGTCCGTTGATATTGCTATTGACAGGTTTTATAAAATGGTCAAATCGTGACCACTCCATGGACCTTATATCTTGTAGCTTGGTTATAAAATCCATCTCAGAAGGACTTTTGGTGTACCCTTGCATCTGCTGCCACCACTTCTGATCCATACAGTGCATTTGGGTTTTGAGTCTCTTGGGAGAATGTTGGTATGGCAATTCAGCTTGGCATTCTTCTTCATGATCTTGACCTCTCAGTCTCCTTTGGTTCTCGGAGCCAAGGCCAGGGAATCAGAACCCACCCATGGCAACTAATAAAAGTTTACTGGTTTCCGGGGCATCTGGCTGGCTTAGTCAGTAGAGAACATGACTCTTGATCTCAGGGTCATGGGTTTGAGCCCCACGCTGGCTGTGGAGATTACTTAAAACAAAACAAACAAGCAAGCAAAAAAGTTTACTGGTTTCTGAGTGAAATGAGGCTTCCTGAGGTTCTGGGCACTGATCACAGTGAGGATGGGTACAAAGAGCAGAGTGTCCCTGGACACTAGCTGCTTTCCAGAATCGGAGGTAAAGGTGGAACCTCTACATTAGGGTTTCTAAAAATTTGGTGTTGACCTGTTAGTGGGCTATAAAATCAATTTAATGGGTTGAGGCCATCATTTTTAAATAATTGAAAAAGATTAGAATAGCAAATAGAGTGCATTGCATGTGAGGTAAGGATAAATATTGTTTCCTGAAATTTTATTTATGTGTGTGCGCATATATATGTGTGTATGTGTGTATATCCATATGTGTATACACCTACATATTCTGCATTGAAATATAATAGAGAATGTTTTCTTTTAGGATGTGGCAAAATTTCTTTTAGGATGTAGCACGTGGCAAAAAATGTTCACCTGTTAGTACTTTTCATGACCAAAAAAAAAAACCAAAGATTCATAATCCACGGAGTGATTTTACAAAGACACATATGTACACACATGCTTTTATGTGCACATGCACGTGTGTGCGCGTGCGCACGCGCGCACACACACACACAGAGTTAACTGCTTTTCCCCAAAGCAACACACAAACCTGGCATCTTAAATTGCAAATATAAATAAAACCTGGTTGAAACTACCTCCTCCTTGGTTTTATAAATCCAAGGCAATCTAGGGAATTAGAATAGGTCTGTTCTGTCCCATGGCAAAGGCTGGAGTGGATATTGGGATCCATTATTGGGATGGAAAAAGACTGTGGCTTGGTAAACTGACATCAAAAGGGAGGCATTCCTGAGGCTCTCTCTGGTCATCCTGGAGCCAGAAAAAGGGACGGAGAGAAAGAGAAGGATTTTAAGGAAAACTGCAAGAATCAAATATTGCTTCCCTTAACATGCCAACCCGGAGCAAGCTGTGGAAGTAGATAATGAAGGACAAAGAAGGAAAGCTCTCCTTGCAATCAGTGGTGTCATTTCTGTAAATTTCTAGATGAGGCATTCATGTCAGGATCTGTCTGCCTAAATGCTACCGTGCTGGACCTTGTGAATGTGGCTGGCTGAAGCTGCTGATGCCATAATTAATCTGAAAGATATCTACACTGAAAGAAGAGAAGGATGCTTAGCCTGGTCCAATGAAGTATGTCAATGAATAATGGGATGAAGCTAAGAGAAGGTAAAATTGGGCTGAATATCAAGGAAAAAAATTACCTAACAGAAAGGTCTATTAGATAGTGGAGTGGTCTCTCCAAGGGGTCAGTGGCAGGGCCGGTGGTGCTGGAATCATTTACAAGTCGGCTCCTGAAAGCCCCTGAGAATATGCTGTGGGGAACAGGACTGAGTTGACAAGAGTGGACAAGATGACCTCAGAGGTCTTTTCCATCTTTAGTGTCTACGATTTTGTGATTGTCTACTCTTCACTGAAACGTTCCAGCTACAGCTACTCTCTAGGGCCTGAAACACATGAAATAATTGTTAGTAAGATACCCAATGCTAAAACAGTTTTGAGGGAACCATTCGTTCTTGGCCATCTTTTTTCCATTCAAAACTGGGCTGGAGAGAAAGGAACAAGATAAAGGAAACAAGGAAGAAATTGGAGTTTATTGTTCTCAAAGCTGACAGTATTATTTGAGTCTGTATTCACTCACAATATTTGATCAAATGCAATACTATTCTTACAGGTTGTATTTAAATCTAAAAGCAGTTTCTTTGGGACTATACTAAATTTTGTATTTCTCAACAGGTTGTTTTAGTATTGTACAGAAAGAGCCCGTTTTAGGGGTTGTTTAACAAATGAAACGAATTCTTGGATAAGCAGCATTGTTCCATCTGCAACATGGTTAGAACTCTTGTACATTTGTATTTCTGTGTTTCAGAATTATTCAGGCAATAAATTACTCAGGATGTCAACCTTATGCTGAAACAGAAATGACCTACTTTGTAGGGATCTCATGTATTTTAAATTTAACCTTGCGCCTTTTCTTCAACTGGGAACAGGAGAAAGTGAGTGAAGAATGCTGAAGTCCTGAGCTTTTTAAGTATGATCACAAGGAAACCAAAAATACTGAAATATATTGAGCTTTTACTATGTGCTAGACATTGGTTTAAGGGTTTGATGTGCATTAACTCATTCATTTTCTTGCAGCAATCCAGGTGTTATTATTACAGCAGAGGAAACTGAGGCACAGAAAGGTTAAAAATCTTGTTCAAGGTCACAGAATCAGTGAGAGGTGGAGTTTGGATTTGAGCAGGTAGTCTGGATCCAAATCATTATTATTCTATCACTTCTTTAAGTATAGCACTTTCTTCAAGAACATGATGAGGGCAGAGATTTGGTCTCTCTTGTTCACGGATGAACTTCCAGAGCCTAGAACAATTCCTGGCACATAGTAAGCACTCAATAAATTTTGGCTGAAAGAACAAATGGAAATTGGTATTGGCTGATTTTTCAATGGCAAGTTCATCTATTCCAAATTTGCTGATTACAGGAACAAGGTATCTCTTTGTCTCTCTTCTCTTTATCTCAGCAACCTCTTAGCTTCATTTTCAGGTTGCCTTCCCTGACCCCTTGGAATAGATTAGCTGCCTTTAGAACAGGGCTCAGAAGTATCCTGCACTTCCTTGACATGGCAGTTTCATACTTTTTTGTGATCATTTGTTTAGATGTTTATCTTCCTGGCTCTGTTGTAAGCTCTCTGAGGGCAGGGTCTGTGTTTTACGCACCACTATAACTACAGACCCAGCACTGAACTGGGCACAAAGAGTTCTACCTATGGATGGCTGTTGAATGAACAGTTGAAAGAGGACGCTCTTTCCAACTTATTTTTCTACTTTTTATTTACACATAACTTTCGTAGTTTGTATTAGTTAGCTATTATAGCATAACACATTACTTCAAAACCCGGTGGCTTAAAACAATAAGTATTTATTAACTCTTACAGTTTTTGTCAGTCAGAAATTTAGGAGTGATTTTGCTGGATGGTTTTGACTCGAGGTCTTTCATGAGGTTGGAGTCAGATGTCAGCTAGGATATTCATCATCTGAAGGCTTGCCTGAGGCTGTGGAGGATCCACTTCTAAGATGGCTTCCTCACAGGTTTTTTGTTGAGAGGCCTCAGGTACTTCCCACATGGGTTTCTCCATAGGACTGTTTGAGTGTGTTGATGATACAGCAGCTGGCTCTCTGCAGAATGAGTGATGTAAGAGAAGATGGTGAATGTTGCAATGACTATTATGATCTCACCTTGGAAGTCGTATACCACTGCATTCTGTTGGTCATATAGACTGGTCTTCATTCAGTCTGGGAGGAGACTCCACAAAGGCATGATATCAGGAGTCAAGGATCATGGGGAGCCTGATACTGGAGATTGGTTGCTACACATACCATTTTACGTCTCTTTTTCCCATCAGGTGGGTGAGATGATATCCCTGTTTTACAGGTGAGGAAACAGGCTGACCATGACATGCCTAGGATCATACCCTGTACTTAAATATCCACTTATTCCTTCTACGTTAAATGTTCTTTCCAACATATTGTAGCTATATGACTAATTAAATAAATTATATACAGCTTAGAAAACTCAAGCTATAAAAAACCTAAGTAGCAAATTAGAAATGTTATTTGCGTGACGAAGAGATTCACCATATCACAGGATTACCTAAATGACATATTCAAAATGACTCAGTTTATCAAAGATGAGTTTTAATGTGACTTTTGGAGACACATTTGTTAGGTAATGAGAAGTATAATTTGAAAACTTGTGTGTTAGAAACAGTCATATTAGGTTGTGGGTTTCTTGAAGGCAGGGATGAAGTCAGCTGTATCTTCCATCCCAACCCTGGGATCTAGCCCAGAGGAAGCTTTCAACAAAAGTTTTTTTTTTTTAAGATCTTATTTATTTATTTGACAGAGCGAGACAGTGAGAGAGAGAGCACAAGCAGGGGGAGTGGGAGAGGGAGAAGCAGGCTTCCCACGGAGCAGGGAGCCCAATGTGGCGCTCGATCCCAGGGCCCCGGGATCATGACCCGAGCTGAAGGCAGAAGCTTAATGACTGAGCCACCCAGGCGCCCCTCAACAAAAGTTTTTAAATAAAGGAATGATTATGGCAAAATACCTATAGCTACAGCTTCTTAAAACACTTTTTTTGTATATGAGAAGTTGACATATTATTTTTAAAATACATTTTATTCTTACTTATACCTAAGAGTCTGATTCCTACTGAGCTTTATATTACTAGACTACCTAAAACTTATTTGTATATTAGTACTGGCCTGATGGAACATGTTGTGAAATTTTTCATCCCTGCTGAGATATGAGGTTGAAAAACTGAGAGACGTTTAATGAAAACAAAGAAAAAGGTAAAAAGCAAAAATCTCATCTAAAGAATGGATAAAAGATATGATTTTCAGAACATGTAGGTAAATGGAATGGTTCCTATTTTTAGACTCAACCAGTCAAAACAATATAAATTTAAATAAAATATTTTCCATTGGAAAAAAAAAAGTACCCCTCTCCCCCCAAATGAATTGTACTCTGATTGGTCGAAGACTTGAAGAGATTCTGCTCATTCTTTTTTCCTTTTTTATGTAGCCAGGGGGTCTAATGTTTTCTGATTTGAATAATATTGCTATTTGTAAAGATTTTCTAAGGGAAGGTGAACAGACATGCTTCTTTGGAATGATTCCTTATCAAGTCTTGTCTGCAAAATTAGTGGATTATCAGGTTTATGATAGTATGGTTGTTAGCATAAACTCACATAGGGGATCAAATTATGCAGGACTTGGATAAAAGACGAAAGAGTGTTGAAGAAAGATATTTGTTGAATAACTGTAGTTAAGGATAGGAAGGTTAGCATTAGAATCCTGATCACGTTGATAGCCTGGTATGAATATTTTACAACTTTATACAGTTTACTTTTGTGATAGTGATAATGTAAGATGAATTCTGTTTAGGCTAGTTCAGGTAGTATAGATGCGTATTTGCAGGTGTAAATTTCTCAGCTAAGTTTTCTGCATGGACTTGTTATTAGTCATTCTTCTATCTAAGTAGCCTGATTTTGGTCTAAAAGAAGCTTCTATAACAGGAAAGATAAATACATGCCATGTGAGATCATACCTCTTCCTCACCCATGGCAGACATTTATCGTGAACCATTTTCTCCCTGAGTCATTGGTTGCTGTTTGTAAAAGAGCAAGAGATTGGCAAAATTAGAAGAGGTCAATATTATCACTCATGAGGGGAAACTGTATAACTAACCAACAGAGAGAAATTTGTCTTGATAAATCAATAGCTAACTTGTTCTTGGCTAAAGATGGTAAATTAGACTCACCTTAGGGGGTTTAAAGACAACTTTTATGTAAGGTGTTGTGGATTATCATTTAATGTTTTGAATATAAGAGGAATGTCTAAGAATTTATAAAAAATTTAGTTAAAATATTTTTTTTAAAGATTTTATTTATTTATTTATTTGAGAGAAAGAGAGAGAGAGAAACAGCATGAGAGGGGAGAGGGTCAGAGGGAGAAGCAGGCTCCCCGCTGAGCTGGGAGCCCGATGTGGGACTCGATCCCAGGACTCCGGGATCATGACCCGAGCCGAAGGCAGTCGCTTAACCAACTGAGCCACCCAGGTGCCCCTAGTTAAAATATTTTTAAAACTAAGACTGTTTAGCAGATTGGCTCTTGTTTTTATACAAAATCTACTCATAAAAGGCACAGAAGATTAAAAATAGAAAGGACAAATGAGACCACTTATTCCTACTTTCTCCCCATTTGTCATTGCAAAAATAAGACTCAGATTGGAGAGCTTATTCACCTAAGATCACAGAACTCATGAATGAAAGCTGTGGGGCCAGGGAAATTGCTGCTATTTTACTTGGCCATTCTACTCAAACCATCACAGTCTCTATAGTGAGGGCATGAAGTAAATAGATCTCAAAGTCTCTTCAATTCTGAGTTACGATGTTTCTCTCTAACCCCTCATGGACTTTCTGATATTACATATTTGTTTATGTTCTGTGCCCACTGACTAGAATGTAAACTCCATGAGGATTAGGTCTGTATCTGTTTTGTTCTCTATTTCACTATGATATACCCTTCATTTATTGAAAATATAGTACATGTTTAAAAGATGTTACTGACTGAGTGAGTGGAGATGAGGCTCAGAATCTTTGCTAATCTCACACTTCAGATAACTGCCACCAATTAATTGGAGTTAGCTTTCTAGTAACATGTGGTGGACAGATTCTAAGGTCGTCCCCATGATCCTCTCCTCCTGCTGTTCACAACCTTGTGTAATCCTCTCCCCACGAGAGTAGAAGTGATCTGTGACTTGCTTCTATGGCTAGAATGCAGCAAAGTTGAAACAGTGTGTGTTATTACATGTATGTGATTACATGTGTGTGATTCCATTACATAAGATTATAATACCAGTCATGCTAAGAGACATTCTCTCTTGCTGGCTTTGAAGAGGCAAGCTGCCATGTTTGAGTTGCCTATGAAGAGGGCTACTTGGCAAGGAATTGGAGGTGGCATCTGGATAACTTCCCACAAGACACCGAGGCCTTCAGTCCAACAGTCTGCAAGGAACTGAATGTTGCTAACAACCACGTGAGCCTGGAAATAGATCCTTCTCCAGTCAAGCTTCAGATAAGACCCCAACCCTGACAGTACCTTGACTGTAGCCTTATAGAGGATCCATTGAAGTCATGCCTAACTCCTGACCCACAGAAACTTTGAGGTAATAAATGTGTGTGTGTGTGTTTTTAAGTAAGTGTTTTAAGCTGCTGTTTATTGTAATTTGTTATCTAGCAGTAGATAACTAACATGGAACCACCCATTTAGATGCATTTCTTTCATTTGGATATGCACAAAATAGAACTCTAAACCAGATCTGGAGTACTCTGAATTAAACATTACAGTCTAGGAGAAAATGAAACTCTCTTTCGAAAGTAAAAAGGTTTAATTTCTGGCTTGGGTTCTGTTGAATCTATAGGGCCACATCATTCAAATCTTTATAATCTGCTGGTGCTTAATCATTGCTTGTTGTGGAAGAAAGAAGTTCTTTCTTTACTTCTACTTAGTTGGTTGCCAGCATACCAACGAATTGCTAAGACAGGCTGGGCTTGAAGGCAGGGGGGAGCATATCTAAGTATCTCTGTTTATATTAAAAATAGTTCTTAACATTTTAACTGTTTTATTGGTTACTTAAAGTCTATATTATAAATCAGGCAGTAGGTGGGTAACCAAAGATGCTTCTCTCTAAAAAAGTCCTTTTCTTTAAAATGGTTTGTCTGTGAGACTGTGTGTTAGGTAAGGGTTAATGAAGCCCCTTAAAAAATGCAGTCAAATAATTTTTATGAGTCGACATGATCTTAATGATTTTTATCATTGAATTTTGTGGGGTTGGCAGTTTCTACGTGCAGTGAAATTGTGCCTTTGCATTTCAAAGCCAAATAGAAATAAAATAGATTATGTGTAATTTTGCATTGTCCTTGTCTTATCTCTATTTTCCTGAGTAATTGATGATATCAGTATCTTTTAGTTTACAAAATCATTGCTGTTTAGTGAAATTGGCTTTGTATCAAATCTCATTTTCCAACTGATTCCATAAAATTTTACTTGGGTATCCATAAAAAAGTCACCAAATTGAAAATGTTATATGAAGACAATGTTAACATGGTGTCCAGGTCTTTGGGCTCCTTGAGATATATTGGGTGTGCTTTTGCAATTATTTTAGAATTACAAGACACTTGGCAGCACTTTCCTATTATCACCTCCTTTATCTCTACCTACTCTAGACCAAGGAATATATGTTACTTTGGGGAATGCCCTTTTTCTGATTCAAAGCACCCAGAACTTAGCCCTTCTTCTTCTTCCTCTTTTTTATTGAGGTGTATTGACATAAAACATTATATTAGTTTCAGATGTACAACATAATGATTTGATATTTGTATATACTAAAAAAGGATCACCACAGTAAGTCTAGTTATGATCGTGTCAACAAAATTACACATTTTTTTGTGATGAGAACTTTTAAGATTCACTTTCTTAGCAACTTTCAGATGTACAGTACAATATTATTGACTGTAGTTGGTGTGCTGTACATTACATCCCCATGGTTTATTTATTTTATAACTGGAAGTTTATACCTTTTGACCCCCTTCACTTATTTCATCTACCTCCCAACCCCCTTTCTTCTGGCAACCACCAACCTCTTCTCCATATCTATTAGTTTTGCTTTATTTGGTTGTTTTTTTAAATTTCACATATAAGTGAAATTGTATGGTATTTGTCTTTCTCTGACTTATTTCACTTAGCATAATACTTTCAAGGGCCATTCATGTTGTTGCAAATGAGAAGATTTCATTCTTTTTTATGGCTAAGTTATATTCCATTGTGTGTATATTGCCACGTCTTTTTATCCATTCATCTATTGATGGGCACTTAGGTTGTTTCCATATCTTGACTATTGTGAATAATGCTGCAGTGAACACAGGGGTGCATATATCTTTTCTAATTAGTGTTTTTGTTTTCTATTCTTGTTTTAAGATTTATTTATTTTAGAGAGAGAGAGAGTATGTGCTAGTGGGGGGAGGGGCAGAGGGAGAGGGAGAGAGAATCCTCAAGCAGACCCCCTGCTGAGTGTGGTACCTGATGGAGGGCTCGATCCCAGGTCCCTGAGATCATGACCTGAGCTGAAATAAGAGTCATCTGCTTAATCGACTGAGCCCCCCAGGTGTCCCAGTGTTTTTGTTTTCTTTGGATAAATACCCAGAAGTGGAATTGCTGGATCATATGGTAGTTCTATTTTTAGTCTTTTTGAGGAACTTCATACTGTTTTTCATAGTGGCTGCAACAGTTTAAATTCCCATCAACAGTGCACGAGGGTTCCCTTTTCTCCACATCTTTGCCAATGCTTATTTCTTGTCTTCTCGATAATTGTCATTCTAACAAGTGTAAGGTGGTATCTCACCTTTGCATTTGCATTTCCCTGATGATCAGTGATGTTGAGCATCTTTTCTTGTGTCTGTTGGTCATCCGTAGGTCTTTGTAAAAATATCTGTTCAGGTTCTCTGCCCATTTTTAAATCATATTATTATTATTTTTTTTGGTATTGAATTGTATGGGTTCTTTATATATTTTGGATATTAAATTCTTACTGGATATATGATTTGCAAATACCTTCTCCCATTCAGTGGTTGCCTAGAACTTAGCCCTCAGGCTTCCTTTACCAGGCATATTTCCAATGCCTGAGAAAGCTAGCCTGCAATACCTGATTCTACCATTAGGTGCTGCTCTTTAACATATAATACCTTGCATAGGGTGTGTTTGTTTGTTTGTTTATTTATTTATTTATTTTCCTTCTTTTCCTCCCCAAACTAATTTGAGGGCACAGAAGCACCTTATGCTTTCTTATTGCATATTAGGATTTTGATACTTTTTAAAAAATATTTTATTTATTTGAGAGAGAGAGAGCGAGAGAGAGCACAAGTGGAGGGGAGGGGCAGAGGGACAGGGAGAATTAGGCTCCCTGCTAAGCAGGGAGCCCAATGCGGGGCTCAATCCCAGGACCCTGGGATCATGACCTGAACTGAAGGCACACTTAACCCACTAAGCCACCCAGGTGCCTTGGATTTTGATACGTTTTTATTTGAAGAACTATTTGCTCTTCTAAACAAATTAGAAGCTAACCACCCTAACTTGAAAATTTCCCAAATGAGATACTTAAGTTCTCGTAAAATAAATTAGTGAGCTATCCTAGTAATACTATAAGGCTTCACTTTTACAGAATAAGTCTTTTCAAAAAAAGCAAAAAAATCTTTCTTGTATGAAAATGTATTAATTACATTCAAAATGAATAACTTGGGAATTATCTTTGAATTTTTTTATTGTCCAAATTCTTACTTTTGAAGTAAACTAGAAATTATCTAGATATTTTGGTTTCACTGGTAACTGCATAAATTTTTCGGGTGCAATTGAATTTTTTGGAAGAAGTAAAAATATTATGCCTTTTATTATTCTTTGTTTTTTAGAAAAGTAATAGAAGATGGAGAAGAAAGAACATTATTGAAAGGGTGATCTTTCTATCTGTGTACTTCTATATCAGATGAGGGATTAACAATTTTGGCAGCAGCAGCATTTTTTGGGGTGGGCACATATACAACAGATATGAGGCAATAATTCAGTGCTAAAATGTCCTCATGTTCATGAAAACTTGAAGTAAGATGTCAGAATGGCTCAGACACAATGTTTTGTGACAATAAGCAGGAGCTCTGGGGCTTATGGGTTAACTCTGGGTCTTCTATTAAGGCTACCAACCAGCCCATCTGTATCAGTTTCTGGAAAGCTACCTGGGTAGGGAAAGGCAAGAGTTAAACCCGGGCTGTGGGAGATACAATAATAATAATAAAAACCACAGACCTCACCATATTTTAATGCAGAGGTTCTTATATTCAGGTGAAAAGTTACCTTTATAGGAGGGTTTTTTACCCCTTTATTTTTTTTTCTTTATAAAAAATATTTGCTGATTTTGGAAAATTGTTTCCTGTGAATGAAACTCTTCACTTTAGGGTTGATATGTTGTGACTTACGAAAATTTGAAATACTGTTATGGATCAGCTCTCACTTAGCAAGGGCTGTATTTGTCAGGTGATGATTGAAGTTGTAAATCAGTATTCTTGGATCTGGAATTTCCTATGGTGAAGCAAATAGCTGCAAACATCAGCTTTAAGAATAAAATAAAATGAAACAAGCAGTAATAATAATAAAAAAAAACCTTGACAGGCAAATTTGGTGTTACACGTTGTGCATTTCTTTTCAGTCTCTCAAACTTTCTGAACACTATAATTTGTTTGTACTACTGCATCACTATCATCAAAGATATAAGACTTTATTAGCCCTTCTCTCTTCGGAATGTCTTTTTTTTTTTTTAAGAGAAAGGAATGCATAAAAGTTCAGCCACTTGAATCTGTATATAATCACTCTTCCTAACAAAAGTCTTAAATTTCTTTAGTATGAAAAAGAAGAGAAAGAAGGAAGAATATAAAGAAAGGAATGAATAGTGAAAGGGAAGGAATAGGAGAGAGAAAAAGAGGAAAGAGAGGAAGAGAAAGAAACCTAGGGACAAGTTTTCTTTTGAAAAAGTAAGACACAATGGTGACAATATTGTGCCATGACGAGGAAATCATTTTTCAGACCTCCATAGCCACCTACTCTTCCAAGTTTGAGAACTCTGTCAGAAATGAATAGCTTGTATTTACAGCATACTGTTGGTGAACAACAGTCTAGTTCCTCTACTGTCTGTGGAAAAGACTTTGTCCTTACTGGGGGCTGTGGCTGAATGGTCACCTTATTTTTAGTTCAACTGTCTTGAAACATTTGAAAAGAATTAGGATGAGATCAGATGAGAGGTGATAGAGGAGTGGCTTTAACAGTCTGTTGGGCTGGAGTCATGGGTTGTTAATGGCCTCTGTGGACAATTTAGCCCTAAGTCTGAAGTCCTGGTCTCTGTCTGATCTCCTGGGTTGAGTTCAGCTCATCAGACAGCTGTCCAGAGCATAGGGGAGCGCTGAGTGCTAGAGGGGAACTTCTAGCAGGTGGCGGAGAGTCTTGTATCGGCTGCTTCTCTGTATGAATGATCATTTGTCTCTAAATCCAAAGATAAGCTCATCAACTTTACAAAAAGAAAATGTGGTGGCAATGCCAGTTAACCAGAGGATATGAAGCCAGGTTGGACTTCTTTTCTCGCCTGATACCGTCTCTGGCTTCTGAGAACCTAGATGTTCTCTTTTTCTGTTATGTTCACTGCCACTTTGTCGTCTCTGTATTCACTCTTTTGTTATGCTTCCTACTAGTTCTCTCTTCTTCTGAATTATAGATGAGGGGAACTAAAGGTGTGGGTAGATAAGAGTGAATGGGGTCTCCACGGTACCATGTTTAATAGTGCCTGGCGGTCAGGCTGTGCTGGGAGGTCAGGAAGGTGACGCTGGCTATGTAGTGTGAGAACCTGAGCCCACCATGTGGGGCTGTCAGCCAGGCGCCTGCCTGGTGCCCAGAAAAGGGTCTGAAACTCGCTCACTGGCTTGCACTGAAGCTTGTGAGTCAGAAAGAGCCATGAATTAAAGGCGAGATTGAGCGCTGGGGCGAGGAAGGTGCTTCCACTGTGAGACTCTTTAGTGCTGCTCTGCACAGGGTGCTGCCTGGGCCTGGTATCCTTGCAGTTGTTGGATGTTCCTGATAGGGCTTGCAGCTGGTTGTCCATTTATCCAGATGTAGAAAAGATTCCCCTAAGTTAGAAAAGGAATGCCCTGATCAATCTTAAAAAAACAAAACACACCATCCAGCTTTGGTCCTCCATGTGATATACGAAGGGAACAGCTGAGGATGAAATGGAGGGGAGTGGCTGTGCAACCTTCCTCAAGTGGGGTTTCTGGGAGCCAAGGCTAGGCTGACAGACGCTGTGTGCTGCTGAGGTGTGAGACTGGGAGACACCTTACACCTGCAGTTGGGGATGGGGTCTTCTCTTCACTCCTCACAAACCTTCTCTCCTCCCCTGGCCTCTCCCTCAGGGTGGCCTCACATTTCATCAGGTCCCTGCAGAAATTCATCTGTTTTTCAAACCCTTCCTATGGGGCTGCTGGGTAAGGTTTTTGGGACACGGCTGTGTCTGGCTGTGTGAACCATCTGGCAAAGGCAGGGAGAGTGGGAATGCAGAAGGGTCAGTCTCTCTCAGGGTCAGGTCTGGCCACTGCCTCCGATTGGTTGTACCTCTTCGTTCTTGAGACCAAAGGGCAAGGAAACAGGGCACAGGGGAGCTGGAAGAGAGCCTCTCCACGCTGTCCGAGCTTAGATCTTCATGTTTTGAGAAGATGAAAGCTAAGTGACAACAAGGGCTAACTCCCAACCACAGAGACTTCCTGTGTTATCCCAGAACAACACTTCTCAAACTTTAGCATGTGTCCAAATCAGCTAGAGAGTTTGCAAAGACTCACATTTCTGGGTTCCACTCCCACAGTTTCTGATCCAACAGGTCTGAGGTGGGCGCGAGAATTTACATGTCTAACAAGCTCCAGGTGGTGCTGACTATGCAGGTCTGGGGACCACGGTTGGAGAACCAGTGGAGCTTGGGGCAAGCTCTAGCCTGTTACGTAATTCAATCTGTGACCTCCGTAGAGAGCTCTGATCCCGTTGGACTGTTGTATCTTTTCACATGTCTGCTCACCTCTTTAAACTCTGGGGTCCTCAAGGGAATTTCTCTGTTTCTACAGAAGTGCTTGGCAGTCGAGGGTGTTCAGAAATATTTTGTTGAAAGTTGATTTTTGAGATGCTTTATCACAGACTTTGATGAACATAGAATGTTAGGGTTGAAGAGAAGTTTAGAGCTGACCCTATCCAATAAGTTGTTCTACAAACAGGAACACCGAGGTTCAGAAAGACCGTGGTCACAGGATCATACAAGATTGCTCAAGATCACACAATTAGCAGGTCTTATATTTTAATTAAGTGCTCTAAATTATCTCAGTGATGATCGGGCAATTGTTCACTATGTGCTGGACACCGAGTTCTCATTTAATTCTTTGTATTATTTAATTAGCAGAATATCCTTATGAGTCAGTGCAGTTATTGTACTTATTTTGCAGGGGCAAAAACTGAGGTTCTGAGAGGTAAATAACTTGCCTCAGTCACAGGGCTAGTAAGGGAGGCGCCAGGCAAGTGACCGGGAGAATGAGCCGTTGACCATTGTGCTGTTCTGCCTTACATGCAGTTAGTGCTTGAGGAGCACTGATGTCCCGACAGGCTCAGTCTCTTTATCTGTGACGTGGGGCATCACTTATTGCCCAGAATTTTGAAGGCCAGAATGGGCATTGTAGGACTAGGTGATGCCATTGGGAAACTAGATTTGTATTTTCCAAAGCATTTTTACAGACACTCTATTTTTGTAGTAACTTTTCATTCCAGCTGAAATGCCCTTCCATGTTGCATCCAGAGCTGTCCAGGTTTTGCTCTTACAGTCTTGATTGTCTTCTTCAAGATATCTGTTCCTTATACATGTATTTTCTTTTTTAAGAAATGTATTCATTTTTTTTTTAATGTGGAACTTGTTGCCCCATATTATAACTTGTTGGCTCACACATCTGTAACTGTACTGAACTGTCAGTCAGGGACCCTACTGTACACACATTTGTACTCTTAGGAACATCACGCAGAGGGACCCTCAGTGCTGGCTGAATTGGAGGTGCTCACATGCAGCCTCATCACAACCTGGCGAGGTGGGCTGGGCAGGTATTATAATCCCCAGACCGGAAGGCAAGAGGGTTGAACCAGGCTGATCTTTGGGGGTGCCCATGATCCTAGGTTCCCTGTGAAACTTCACCAAGAGTCCAATCTTCTGCACTCCTGTCCGTGCTGTCTCTCCATGATCCTGGGTCAGTGGGTGGAAAATTGGGACTGATCTAACTTTCCCTTGCAGTTGCTTCAACTCCTCTAATTTTTCGCTGACCAGCCATAAGTTATTCTTTCTCAAATATCCAGGTCCTTCCAAAATGATCAATAACTTCCTGGAGCCACGCAACTTTTGATTTCTTGTGATTTGGGAAAATTGTGCCTCTGGTGGAGTGGAGCCTTTGAGGAGGAAGAGGGGAAGGAGGGGGAAGAGGAAGAGGAGGAGGAGTATAGCCTCAGAGGATATCAGTTTTTGTGGGCTACTCAACCTGAGCAGGGCTTTCAAAGTAGGGGCAGTGGGCAGGAAATATATATATATTTATTCATGGCTGCTTTGGGACTGACTGAATTTTTCTCCCTCCTAAGCTGAGCTCCCTTTGGGAACATGGCCCTGGTGGTAATTTTGGAGTGTTTGAATCAGTCTGTGTCATCCCACACTAGAGGCTTTTTTCTTTCTCTTGGTTGTTATTGCCAGCTCTCTTTAGTTTGCTCTGCATTCTCAGCTAGGGATAAAATATGGTTTATACTCCCTGGCTTAGAGGGGATGATTCACTAGAGGCTGAACCCTTCAGGAATAGTTCACTGACATGGGAATTAAGATGAGCTGTGTCCGCCTCAACATACCCTACATATTTCAAAGACAGGGTGGGAGCCAGCCCCTTATGCACACACCAGCCTCCTGGAGAGCTTTATGATGATAACTCCCCATCCCTGTTCAAAACAGGGCATGCTTTTGCTCACCTGAATGGACATGGGTGCCATGAGCAGAGACAGGTTTGAGTGTGAGCCATGCAGGCACTTTGGCTCTGGCCACCGACTCAAGAAAGTCAGGGCAGATCCAGTGACAGCTATTGAAACCCAGGGCTAGGGCCTGTGAGGAAGGTGTACAGAGTTTTCGGGTTTTGGCCCATCCCTTAGGGAATTTCCTTTCTCCTCCCCTCCTCTCTGTTCATTCATATCCCGCATTACCTGGGGTCTGCTCTACAGTGTAGCTCTGCTGAGAATGCCCTTTCTTGGCAAGGTGATAGTGGTCCTGTTGCTGGAGGATCTCACTGTCGTGCAATCATGATGTATAAGACATTGCCGCAGGCACACCCAGATCAGGCAGCAAATAGTTGATGTCGGACTGGTGTGGGCAGGCCTGGGATCAGGGCCCTGAACCATGAGAAGATCCTTTACTGTATCATGGAGTGCTTTTATTTCAGGCTCCTCATCTCTCAAATGGATGTAATTAGTCTGCTTTCCCCTGGGGAATTAGTGAGAAGGGAATGGGGAGGAGCAGTAACATCTTTTCATAGCACTTTGAAGACCATGAGGATTCAGTCCTAAGGGGTCCATGCAATAATGTAGGTGCCAAGTTCTGTGCTTTTCTAGGTACATGAACTCTAAATCCCCTAACTTCTCTCCCACTCTTGAGAGCATGTCAGAAAGGAAGTGACAGGGGCGCCTGGGTGGCTCAGTTGGTTAAGCGACTGCCTTCAGCTCAGGTCATGATCCTGGACTCCCTGGATCGAGTCCCGCATCGGGCTCCCTGCTCGCAGGGAGTCTGCTTCTCCCTCTGACCCGCCCCCCTCTCATGTGCTCTCTCTCTCTCTCTCATTCTCTCTCTTTCAAATAAATAAATAAAATCTTTAAAAAAAAAAAAAAAAAAAAAAAAAAAAAAAGAAAGGAAGTGACAGTGCCCTTATCATGGGGGAAATCGTGAATCTCTTCTCAGTTATTAAAACAAGATAAATTATTTTCAAACCATAAATTATTACGGGAACAATTCATGTTTAGTGTACAGTTGCTTCCCAACACAGCTGAGAATGTCGCTTCTGATTTACACGGTCTCCCTTTGGTAATAGATGGTCCTGCACAGTTTACTGTGTTGGGTTTGAATGTTGTCTCCCAAACAGTATTGTCAGACCAGTGTTAGGACTAGAAGGACTATTAAAGTCATCTGGTCCAATCCCCTTATTTAATGGATGGGGAAAGTGTTCAGAGAGGTAGGTGACTCACTCAAGGTCACACGGTGAATTACAAACTGGTGATGGAATCCGGTCTCTCACCTTTTAGTCAAGTGCTCTTTCCCCTTTCTGATGCCATCTGTGCCATCGTTGTGTGCTGGCCATATATCCTATTCATCAAAGGATCCAGGGAAGGATATATCAAACCTCACTTGAGCACCATTTCCATAAAAGGAAGAATGAATTACTAAATAGGGTTGAAGTCTGGCTTGAGGGTTTTACCATATTGCCCAAACCTTCTTTAATATACCTGGCATTTCCACCATAGCCTTCTTTATGTTTGCTAATATTTGGAAGCAACTCAAATGTCCAAAAAGGAGATTGGTAAAAGAAATTATGGCACATCCCTATAACGCATTATGTCGCAGTTATTTAAAATGATGTTATAGAAATAAACTATCAACATGGGTAAATATGCACAGTCGAATGTTATGTGCAAAAACAGCACACTACTCAGGTATAGGAATATAACCTTCGTTTGAAAAAAGTAAATTCATGCATACAAAAAGAGGATACCAAAATGTTAGCAATTGTTATCTCTGGGTATTGGATTATTGAGTGATCTTTATTTTCTTCTTTTCTTTATTTTCAGATTTTTTTCAATGAAGATTTATTACTTTTATATCAGGGAGAAACAAAAAGATGTTATTTTTTAAAAAGAAGTCTGCATTAGGAAGATTTATACACAATCCTTCCAAAAAGTCTCTTGGGAATGCATGCTATCCTACCATACAAATTCTGATCTTAATGTGTTTTTGTAAAACTAGCCCCGGAAACCGGAGCTCTGAAAGGAAAGGAAAGGAGAAAGGAGAGGAGAGGAGAGGAGGGGAGGGGAGAG
>NC_058412.1:60600372-60647872 GCF_002201575.2 Neomonachus schauinslandi
GATAAAATATTAGAATGGAGGGGAGGGGAGGAGAGGGGAGGGGAGGGGGGGAGGGGAGGGGGGAGGGGAGGAGAGGGGAGGGGAGGGGAGGAGAGGGGAGGGGAAAAAGGAAAGGAAAGGAAAGGAAAGGAAAGGAAAGGAAAACTCAGTTTGGTTCTGGGCCAGATCATTTGATCCCTTTCTGTCGTTAGTCTTCTCGTCTGCTTTAATCACTGTCGCTCTTGATCCTACTACTCCAGAGAATCTGAAATGAGTCTTGCAAATGGACCTAATGACAAGTCTCAAAAGTCTCTGCAGGTGACACCTTGACTTCCAAGGCTCAGCTCTGATGTTGCTTTCACAGTGAAGCCATCTCTCACCCTCCCTTCCTCTCTCTTCTGTCTCCACAGCCAGGTCTGGTGCCTTAAGTTAGCCTTCGTTGCTTTCTGCTGTGGGTTTAAGTTTCAGCCTGCCTGTCCGTCTGTACCCCTAAGCTGTAAGCTCCACAGCACTCGTTACTCTGCTTGCCTAGTATAGGCACCCACTGTGAAAATGCCTCATGGTTTGAAATGACAGGACAGGGCCCCATGGCAATGGGCTGGCTCTCGCTTTGCCTGTTGCTTTGACCATTCCTGGTCCCACACTAAATTTATTTTCTTCTCCTTAATACCTAACTGGTTTGAGACACTGAGACCATCCATAGATGAGGCAATAAGTGAGAATTTAGCAAGAGAAATAAGCCATGCCCCACCCCCAGCTTTGCTGCAGGATGACCCATCTGCAGCAACCCTTATCCAGAGAACCATGCCAGACAGTGTTAGAAGTTGTGGGTTAGGTCATGGAAACTATCAGGGATCCCTTTCTAGAGAGGGAGAATTTGCCTCAGCGCCTTAATGATGCGAAGGATTCTGATGAACCAGTCTATAATTTTTCAAGCAAGTAGAGGAAAGAACTCGGGGTTTGTGTCAGAAGATTTGAGTTCATTTTCTAACACTGAGTTGCTATACAGCCTTGGACAAGCCACCTAACCTTACAAGGCTCATATTTTTAAAAATGGAAATCATGTAGTCTGCTTGGCTTTCCTTATGGAAGGCTGGTGACATAATGTGAAACCTTTGGCAAATGATAAAATTACATATAAATATTACTTCCTATCATTACCCTTATCAGGAGACTGTGAGAATGCTAGATCTGCTTCCATGAGTGCAGAGGCAGTTTATTTGTTTTGAGCTTTAGGTTGTCTGATTTGACATCTTTTTGGCCTGTTCTGATTTTTGCAGGAACTTCATCTGTGTATGTTGTGCTTTTCTCAGTGCATTCTAGTGCTTTAAAAACTGTTTTTTAATAGTAACTCACAATTATCAATACATTTTATTTCATTACACAATACCACACACTTAGGTTTCAATTTATAAATACACACACAAATTATATATCAAAAGAAAAAATTTCACAAAACCAGACACCTTTGTTATCTGTATATTGATCTCTCCTTTTCTGTTCTTTGTCCAGCCATCTCAATTAAAAAATTCTGGTTGCAAGCTACTAAATTGATTTCATATTTTACTAAAAGATACTGCCTCACAGATTTAAAAACCCTGTTCTAGAGTGTACAAGGAACCATCTCAGAAAACAAGATATGTGCCATAGCAAACTAAAGAAGATATCCAGTGAAAGCTAAATGAATTCAGACTTTATAATTGGTAGTTAGAGGAGGAAGATAAGAGTTCAGATCAGTTTCTGAAGTTTTCCTGGAGGAGGTGTGAATGAATCTGGGCCTTTAGCTCCTGATACATGGTAGATGGTGAAAAACAAGAGAATTAATTTAATGGTGTTGATAGGAAAGAAGGGAAAGTAACAGCATGGTAGGCTGACTATGGCAAAAAGAATGAGTGCTTTTGTGGGACAGCAAAATGTTACAGGAATTGTGATGAGCAGTTTTGGGAAATCTGGTTTGTTAGATAGTAGGGCCAGGTTATGGGCTTTGAGTGTCAGACGGAGACGAAATTGATATGGCATTTTGGCTTGATGTGATAGGACTGGGATGCCATTGGTAGTCCTTGAATACGGTTGAGAACAGTATTTTGAAGGATAGTGTGACAACCTTAGGATCAGCATTCCTCAGGTCATTGGGATGGGATGTGCTTCTTTCTCATTGTTAATGGATACATCAAATATTTCCCCTATAATCCAATAAAAATACAGTAGACTAGAACACAGCAGACTCTTCCTCTCTCTCTCCCTCCCTCCTTCCTTTCTTTTTCCCTCTCTCTCCTCCTCCTTCCTTCCCTCCCTCTCTCTCTTTCATGAAAAGGCTACTAGCATGATTTATATGAGAAAGTTGTTTTTTGCCCCGTCTTTTGTGCGTTGATAAAGCATCTTTTGTCATGTTCCCATTTAAAGGTACCTACAAGAGGCAGGGTCTGTGTATTGCCCTTTTAGAAAATCACACCAGACCACTTACACAGGCCTATTAAGATCTTCCTCTAGGGGGCTCTGTGGCTCTTAGATGCTCATCACCCACAACATTGCAATGCCAGTGGTTTCCTTGTGGATCTACAAGCAAATGAAAATTGGGAGTATAAAAACCATTGGGTTTGCCTAAGAACTTGGCAGGGGAAAGTTTTTTAGAAAGAAGTATATGGCATTTCTAACACAAGGCTTTGAACAACAGCTAGGTCAAGGAGTGGGTAAGCCTGGGGTACCTCTCTCTAAGCAGGTCTGTGGTAGGCCAAATTCTAAAATGACTCCAAGATTCCTTACCCCTGGTATACGTGCCATATATAATTCCCTCCTCTTGAACATGGATAAGACCTGCGAATATAAAATGATAGCACTGTCGTGATTAGATTATATGGCATTCTATGGCAAAGGTGAAGATGTTTTGCAGATAAAATAAATTTCCTAACCAGTTGAATTTTACCTAATCAAAAGGCAGATTATCCTGGGTGGGCTGGACCTAAGCAGATGTGTCCTTGAAAAAAGTTGAGAGATTATTTTGCTGATTTTCAAGGAGCAAATGACAGTGCTATGACCTGCCTGTGGAGAGGGCACATGGCAAGTACATGACGATGTTCTCTAGGACCTGAGAGTGATCTGTGGCCAACAGCCAGTAAGAAAATGGGGAGGAGGTAACTGAATTCTGTCAACAACCAGTGAGCTTAGAAGAGGGCCATGAGCCTTAGATAAGATTGCAGCCCAGCTGACATCTTGATTTCAGTCTGGTAAGACCCTGAGCAGAGGGTTCAGCTAATCTGTACCCAGATTTTCTGGTGCATAGAAACTGTGAGATAATAAACGGGTATTGTCTTGAATTACCGTGCTCTTTGTAATTTGTTACACAGCATAGAAGACTAACAGAGGGTGCTGATACAGCTTTGGTGTGGCAAGAAATCCTTGGAAATGTAACAAGATAGGATTTTTTTAGAACTTGGAATTCTTATCAGGGAGATTATGGTATAGGGTTAGAAGAAATACTTTGATTAAATTCTCCGCAAAGGAATAAGACCCCAAAGATCATGCTTAATGATTATAAGATTTCACTACACTACAAGGTTTTTGTTTTCTGGGTGGAGTATGCAAGTTTGGGGCCAGAGCTGAATTGCTCCAGAAGTTAGGGAGATAGAGAGCTGCCATCTGAATCATCCCTTTCCACTTTCTTCTTATTGGTGCATGATCTCTCTCCTAAATGAATGGTGAACTCTTATTTCTTTGCTTGTTTTAAAGGAGTACTGAATTTTTAGTCACCTGGGCTCATACCAAATAATTAACCTCAGGGTGTCCAGATGTTTGATCTGGCCTTGAAAGTCTCAATAAATATCAGTTCTTTTCCCTTTCTCTGAAGTAGCAAGACACTGTTGTCACCACCTGGTTTAGCAATGAAGGCTTGATGTTCCTGGCAAGGCTTCAGTTTGTGAAAAGGAGAACCAGGGGATAGAATTAAGAGGAGAAGATCTGTGTTTCTGAAGGAGAAAGAGAACAGATGAAGAAGGAGATCTGAGCTTGAGGGGATGGGTACACTTACTGTTGGTTTCCCCATGTGCCATGATAGAATCCACTAATTTGGAGTCTGAGTCTCTTAACTTTGTAGACTTGATTTATATCTGAGCTTATTCAGATGGTGCTACTATACAGGACAGATTGTGGAGAATTGAGCTAAAAGACAAGATATAGGAATATACAATTGGGTAGTTCATAAATAAAGGAACAAGAAGGGGCTGGTATTTACAATCAAGTTTACTTACCACCTGCCTTGGAAGGATGTGACATAATCAACCCAAGCACCAGAGGCTGGGATAATGAAGGAAATGACCCAAGAGTTGGAACAGAACACTCTGTTCTTCATATTCCTGTGTGGTGTGTACCACACCAACAAAGAGGGGGGTTTCTGGTGGCCTCTGCCATGCTGACCTTTAGTGTTTTTACTTTTCAGTCGGTTTGGGGAAGGCATGTTTGAACTCTGCAGTATGAGCAAGTTCACTCCTCTTCCACTTTCCTTTTTCTTCCCCTCTTGCCTGAAACTGTTTGCTGAGTGACAAATAAGCACAAGTTGTTTTTACAGGTGTAAAACCAACAGATCAAATGCTGGCCTGTGCCTGGGCTTGTGAATGGGGGACTGTGTTGTGTTTGGAGAATACCACTGCATCATTTACACTTGCAAACCCTTTGTAATCTTAATCTCTTTGTTGCTTTTATGTTATACTGGCCCCCCCAAGGTTAAAGAAAGAGATTTAGACCTTAAACACAAATCCAGCCTTCAAGCTCTGGAATTATCTTTGCCTTTAAATGCAGCTGATCAATGCCCATTTCTTTTGAAAATAAAACCCTTTTGAACCTTGAAAGCCTTCCACTGTTGAGCTATGCCTAAGTGCCACATGGGGGAATGGGCAGAAAAGAGCCCATTTTTCCCTTAGTGCTTGCATTAGGGGTCCCAGAGTTCAGTCCAACGCAATCAATTTAATTGGCGCTAGCTCTGGTGACAAATTATGCTGGTTTACACTCCAGTGTAGCAGAGATTCCTCAAATGCAGGGGAAGAAGGGAGATACACTTCTTGGTCTCTACTTAAAGAGGGCAACAGTATTGGAAAAGGAGCACATTTAATTTATCACTGTCAGAGCAGGTGCAAAGTTTAATTCTAACTAAAAGCATTAAACAATTAACCCAGACAGTCAGGCCTTCTGAAAATGCTCAGTAGCAGGGAACACACGGACCAGATTACCAATGGAAACGTCAATGCTTCTGTTTTATTCCGTTGAATATCTTCTTGTACTTTTTTTTTTTTAAACAAAGAAAAGTCCCAGAAATACAATAACTTCTCAGGTCTTTTGGTTGATATCTGAATTGAAAGGGCCAGAGAGGACACCACCTAACACTCAAAGATCAACAAATAACTGTCCCTGGAGACCTTGTTGATTAGCTGTGAGAAGAGAAATAAAAAGACACTTGATTTTGAAGCTCTCATAAACTGATTGTCCTGCTTTTTTATGGTAAGGTATATTACCATGTAACATGTATTCCATTAATTTGAATTGTTCAAATCCAAACAATTACCTGAATCTTTCTTTGGAGGCTATTTCTAGGAGGGAGGTGGACAAGGGGGAAGAACTAGAAGAGGAAAAAGACTCAGAGAGCAATGAAATCCAATTACACAGAGGGATGAACCTTGCTTCACAGATATTTAATAAGTTTACTTTTTGTGATTGTTCAGTTGACCAGAGAATCAGTGAATTTTAGAATCTTGGAGAACTTTGAGGCTTAACCTGGGGGAATTTTTTTGGTGAAAAGTGTTGAGGCCCAGAGAGGGTAAATTTCTACTCCATGTTACGTCATTTCTGCAAAGCTCTCACTACAGTCCAGCTATTCTGACTCACTGCAAGCAGTCCAAGAAAGACTGTGGGCTTTGGAGACTGTCAGACCTGCATTTGAATTGTGACTGTGCTTCGTACTGGGCATTTTGGGCATCCGTAAACACTGGAGGGTGATGCCCCCCTCACATGGTAGTATGTGTCATACACTTAGCCCGGTTCATGTCACCTGTAGCCCTCATCCTGTGTTGGTCTCCTACCTTTCTAGTTCCAGGTGCTCAGATGTCATGAGGAACTATGTGGTAAAGTACCCAGCCCAGGGTCTGGCACACGTTAGTAGTGTATTTTCAGCTCTTTCATCAACCAGGAGAAAATAGCTTTTTACATCCAAGTGCTTTGGAAGTTTAGAAGCATTATCATTTTCTGGATTCGTTTATTGATTCAAAACTGTGTTATGAGAGAAGAGGGTAAAATTGAGTTTAAAAAAAATTTGTAGCTAGAAGAGATTTTGGCTGAGTGGGACCTTGCTGATGATAGACCACCCTCCTTATTTTACAGTTGAGGAAACATAGGTCCATATTGGTTAAATACTTAACCAAGGACACAGCTAGTTACCATAGGTTAGGCACTTCTGGTGATCTCAAGGTCTGAGAGTCCTCAGATTGGAGTAGGAGCAGGGGTCTGGATCTCTGTCAGCTCAGCTGCCCCCACCCCAACATTGCAGAATCTCCTGAACACAATCTGAAACCACAGGTGTCTGTTCTGAAATGGTCGCAAAGGTAATCTATCTCTTTTTAAAATGTTGAAGTATAGTTGACATATAATATTAGTTTCAGGTGTTACAACATAGTGATTCAGTAATTATATACATTACAAAATGCTTACTACTACAAGTATAGCTACCATCTGTCACCATACAAAGGTCTTACAATATTGACTATATCCCCTATGCTGTACTTTTCATCTCGTGACTTATTTTATAACAGGAAATTTGTACCTCTTAATCCCCTTCACTTCTTTTGCCCATCCCCCTAACCCTCCTCTCTTCTGGGAACTACCAATCTGTTCCTTGTACCTATTTTGTTTTGTTTGTTTTGTTCTTTAGATTCCACATATAAGTGAAATCATATAGTACTTGTTTTTCTGACTGACTCCATTTAGCGTAATACCCTCTGGGTCCATCCATATTGTTGTGAATGGCAAGATTTCATTCTTTTTAATGATCGAGTAATATTCCGTTGTGTCTATATACCACGTATCCATTCATCTGCTGATGGACATTTACATTCTTTCCATGTATTGGTTATGGTAAATAATGCTATAATAAGCATAGGGGTGTACACGCATCTTTCAAATTAGTGTTTTTGTTTTCTTTGGATATATACCCAGAAGTAGAATTGCTGGATCATATGGTAGTTCTATTTTTAGGTATTTTTTTTTTTTTTTTTTGAGAAACCTCCATACTGTTTTCCATAGTAGCTATACTAATTTACATTCCCACTAACAGTGCACCAGGGTTCCTTTTTTTCCCCATCCTCACCAATATATTATATCTTGTGTTTTTAATACTAGCCATTCTGACTGGTGTGAGGTAGTATCTCACTGTGGTTTTGATTTGCATTTCCCTGATGATTAGTGATTTAGAGCACCTTTTCTTGTGCCATCTGGATGTCTTCTTTAGAGAATTGTCTGTTCAGGTTCTCTGTCCATTTTAATCAGATGATGATGATGATGATTGTTTTTGATGTTGAGTTGTATGAGTTCTTTATGCATTTTGGATATTAACCCCTTATTGGATGTATCATTTGAAATGTCTTCTTTCATTCAGTAGGCTGCCTTTTTGTTTTGTTGATGGTTTCCTTTGCTGTGCAAAAGCTTTTTAGTTTGATGTAGCCTTAGTTGTTTATTTTTGCCTTTGTTTCCCTTGCCTGGGGAGACAGATCCAGAAAAATATTGCTAAGGTCATTATTAAAGAGTTTATTGCCTGTATTGTCTTTTAGGGGTTTTATGGTTTCAGGTCTTACACTTAGGTCTTTAATCCATTTTGTGTATGGTGTAAGAAAGTGGTCCAGTTTCATTCTTTTACATGTAGCTACCTAGTTTTCCCAGCACCATTTATTTTCCCTATTTGTATATTCTGGTCTCCTTTGTTGTAAATTAATTGACCTTATAAGTGTGGGTTTATTTCTGGGCTCTCTCATTTGTTCCATTGATCTACATTTCTGTTTTTGTGCCAGTACCATACAGTTTTGATTACTGTAGCTTTGTGGTATAGTTTGAAATCTGGGATTGTGACACCTGTAGCTTTATTCTTAGTTATCAAGATTGCTTTGGCTGTTTGGGGTCTTCTGTGGTTTCATACAAATTTTAGGGTTGTTTTAGTTGTGTGAAAAATACCATTGGTAATTTGATAGAGATTGCATTGAATCTATAGATATCTTTTGGTAGTATAGACATTTTAGTAATATTGGTTCTTCTAATCCATGAGCATAGGATATCTTCCCATTTGTGTCATCTTGAATTTCTTTCATCAATGTCTTATGGTTTTCAGAGGACAGGTCCTTCACCTTCTTGCTGTAAAATTTATTCCTAGGTATTTTATTCTTTTTTTTTTTAAGATTTATTTATTTCAGAGAGAAGGAGAAGGTGTGAGGGCTCGTGGGAGTTCAGGGAGAGAAAATCATCAAGCAGACACCCTGCTGAGCATGGAGCCTGATGTGGGGCTTGATCCCAGAACCCTGAGATCATGATCTGAGCCAAAATGAAGAGTTGGCCACTTAACCGATTGAGTCACCCAGGCACCCCCTTAGGTATTTTATTCTTTTTGATACAATTATAAATGGGATTGCTTTTTAAATTTCTTTTTCTGCTAGTTCATTGTTAGTGTATAGAAACCCAACAGATATATTGATTTTCTATCCTGCAACTTGACTGAATTCATTTATTCAGATAGTTTTTTTTTTTTTTTTTGGTGGAGTCTTTAGGATTTTCTAATGTAATATCATGTCTCCTGCAAATAGTGACAGTTTTACTTTTTCAAGGTAATCTACTCTTGGGTAAGCTAACAGAGTGTTGTATAGGAGAAAATTAGGGTGCTGATGTAGCATTTGTATAAGTTAATTACTTTAAACATGAGATTCCCCTGATTTTATTATAAATTTATATAGAATTAGAAGAATATTTAAGGAGAAACAAACTAAGCAATGATGTATCATTCCATGTTCTGTCTCTGTCAAATACAGGGTACTGAGCACAGTTTCATTTGAGAAAACTTACAGAGTCCCATGATTGGAAAAGATTCAATGTCTGTGTCTTAATTCTAGTTTGTGCCTTACTTTCTGTTTTGTGGAAGGATCCCTGATTCCTTTTCTTATAGTCAGCTAGTGCTGACATAAGTGTTTGCATCTGTGTTGTTTGTGGAATCATAGGATCATTCTAGAGACAAGCTCTGTAAAGCTCATGTACGGGGAAGATGTTTATTGAGTACCAGCTGCACATATGGTTTCACTTAATCCTTTGTGATGAAGATGGGAATGAAAGAGAGGTAATCCCCATAGAAACCAGTGAAAGGAGGAGCCAGGATTTGAACCCAGTTCTACCCGAAGCCCATGCTTTTTGTAATCTATATTACACTGTTTAGTAGTTATGGCTTCATTGGACTTACATTGCCAGAATAGCATGTGACCAAAATCTCAGGGATCACAAAGATAGAAACTACTCATAGGGGGCGCCTGGGTGGCTCAGTTGGTTGGGCGACTGCCTTCGGCTCAGGTCATGATCCTGGAGTCCCGGGATCGAGTCCCGCATCGGGCTCCCTGCTCGGCGGGGAGTCTGCTTCTCCCTCTGACCCTCCTCCCTCTCATGCTCTCTGTCTCTCATTCTCTCTGTCTCAAATAAATAAATAAAATCTTTTTTTTTTTTTTTTAAAGATTTTATTTATTTATTTGACAGAGAAAGACACAGCGAGAGAGGGAACACAAACGGGGAGTGGGAGAGGGAGAAGCAGACTCCCCGCCGAGCAGGGAGCCGGATGCGGGACTCGATCCCGGGACTCCAGGATCATGACCTGAGCCGAAGGCAGTCGCTTAACCAACTGAGCCACCCAGGCGCCCAAATAAATAAAATCTTTAAAAAAAAAAAACAAACTACTCATAGGGTGAGTGGGGCTATCAGTTTTTTTCCTTGAGATCTGTGGCCAATAAGATTTTTTTCTTACACGTTTGTTTTCATATCATACATTCTTATTACTCAGGAAATGTTCAAAAGGGACCTCTGTGCCCTGGTTACATGTTGCTCTCCAGGAAGAAACATCCAGCTGGGATTTTTTTTCCATGGGTTTGTCAACTTTTGGAAGCCCAGCAGCCATTTCCGTATAACATTCAGTGTTGTGAGGTTTGGAGGGCTAGAGACTAATGAACATCTTTTGGAAAAACACAATGTGATGTAGCACCTGTTCACCCAAGAAGTTTTAAGAGAGGATAGTGAAATGATGATGTGGGTACTCACTCATTTAGTTTTCCCATCAAGGAGAAGATGAACTAAGGTCCCAACAATGGTTCACTTGAGGTCTAGGGCAGGCAGGCCTTCCAAGAGTGGCCAAGAAGTGTGTAATTCAGATTATTAGTCCAACTCCCAACGTTCTCATTTATTATATGTGATTGCAAAATAAGGGACCTTACATGCATATGTCTCATATCCTATTTCTCCATTATTTGCTTTACTCATTCATCTAGATTTAATTGCCATTTCACAGCCATCTCCATGAAATCTTGTTAAATTGCCTATTGCCGTTATAATTTTGGGAGTCTTATATCACTTAATAGTATTAAGACGGGGTGTCCTTTTCCTGTAGTCCTTTTGTTTTGCTCCCCACTGGACCTCTTTGTCTCTCTCCATTCTGATCAGGACAGCCTACTTCTACAGTCAAGAGTTTTCAAGAAGAACTCTTACATGAGGGTGGGATAAAGGCTCTTGGGTCTTCAGCAGCCATCCTAGGAAAAGGTATGGGTGTAGTATAGAGAAAATGGTGAAGGTCTAGTCTATCTCAATTTGTGTTTTAATATTGCTGAATTAGGTATTTTAATCTTGATGGAAGAGAAGAAAATAAAATTTGGAAGGTTATAGAATAACTTTTCCCTAAATTTAGAATTACGTGTGAGCGTGTGTTTGTGTGTGTGATATGGGTGTGTACATGTTTAAGTTCCCTCTTTATTGGTCTTATCTTTTAAAGCAAACCTCAAAAAAACCCCACAAAAAAACAAAAATACAAATACCAAAATGCATTTCCTTATGGTAGGATAAACATTCAGCTGTGTCATTTGCAAGAACTCAATAACATAAACAAAAATAAACCAGGCAATTTTCATAGCGAGTTTTTGTGTTTAGTATATGGAGTATTTCTGGATTGTCATCAAGCCAGCATTTATGACCACTTTAGAGAAATAAAAATTTTAGTAACAGAAAATTACAACATTGTCCAGCTCTTGATATGGGGCAAGGGAAAAGAGGAGACTACAAATGATCTGAAGAAATAGAGATACATTTTCCAAGGCATGCAAGGACAGAGTAGAGAGAGGGACTGCCTCGTAGAGGCCTGGACCCAACACCAATATAGGCTTCCTCAGTGTCCAGTCCAACTTCAAAGAGGGCTGGCCTTCTGTGGCTCATGAAATAGCTCTTCAGTTTTGTTTTAGAACTTATCCTGCCCATCTGCAAAATAGGAATTCTCTTGTTCATGTCCTTGGGCTAAGGACTAAATCAAATCAGCCCAAGTTTTTACCATCTTAAAAATAAAATCCATAAAATTTATTTCAGGTCTCAATTTGGCATATAATTGTAAAATTTCCTTATAGTTAAAAAAAAAAAAAGAAAAAAAATCCCTAAAACCTATTCAGTTCAACTCTGGGAAAACATTGGGACAGATTTAAGGCACACTTTTCCTGATGCCCTGTAGAAGAATGTAGTTCCTTTTCCTTTCAGTGTGGGGTTCCTCTGCCCATTTGTCCTCTACAGACATTCAGTTTCTCCTCAGTACTCTGCCTTGAGTCTGCAATTGTCTAGAGCCAGCTTTAGTTCTGCCCCGATCACCCACTCTGACTCTGAGTCACACACGGTGTGATGACCTCTCAGTCCTGTGACCTCTCCAAAGTTGGGGCAAGGTATTTCTTTAGCATTAAACCTTCTGGTTGGCCCCTGTGTCCGGTTCCCTTTGGGGCATTCACATTCACCATGTCCTCCCTTCCAGGTGGCAGTTTTCAAAGCATGGTCTGAGAGTTCTTCTTTTCTACTGCTCATGTTTCCAATATGGTAAGGTCTGTAATTTTGATTCTGGCAGGAATTAATAATCTCCTTGCTATATTCCTAATTAGTTTTTCATTAGAATCACTGTTAGGGTCTATTCATTCCTTTATTCTATGGAGGCTTTCCTCCCCCTCAGGTGACAAGCCAGAGTTGGTGGCAGAGGTATTCCAAGGAGGTTTTAGCTCTATTAAAGGCTCCATGGACATATTTTTTCTCCATCCAATTAAGAATTTTCCCTAAAACTATCCCAATAGGAACCAGGTGTTTTGACAGAGCTCTCTGAATAACTCAACTTTTCAAGACCACTGTAGTGTTCTCATTTGGATTCCCTTCCTGGGTTCTAGGCTTTGGAAAGCATGTCATCCATGTAGATAGATTACAAAACTGTCTTTGAAAGCTCACAGAAGTAGTAGTACTGCTTACAGCAGTAAGCAGTAGTATGGCTACAGAAGTACTGCTTACAGAAGTAGTAACTCCTGTATGACTTCAAAATGATTAAAATAGTGATAGAAAAACCATATTTTGGCTTTAGCTAAGAGAATTTTGACTTAAGACTTGCTTGTCTCTTGTCTCTGGTTAGGCAGTAGAGTTGGATGGACACCTTTGGTCTAGTCAAATTTGTAGTGATGTCCTTGTTTTTTTTTTTTTTTTTTTTAGTGATGTCCTTGTTGAAATAGTGTAGACCAATGTTATTTCTGGTCTTTTCAGTTCCAAATTTTTCTCCAAGAACCATTTCTTCCCTCCAGCTGTTCATTGTTTTCATTAACTTCTGCATAGCTCAGGACTAAGAACTTGGGAAGGAATTCCAAGGAAAGGCCCGAGTTGGGTGGAGAAGCTTACTTCTGTGGTCTGTTACTGAGGTTTTTTCTATTCCCTCCGTGAGGCCTGGCTTCTAAGGGACAAAGAGAGCAGTTGTAGGTATGGTGGTTTTCGAGTCCAGGCTCTTACCTGCATAGGTCAGACCTGGCCAGACTGAGAATCCAAAAGACTCACACATTCTTAATGCTTGGAATTAGAATTCAGGAATTTCTGATAGTCTGTGGGAACTGGAGCCCTCTCACCTTTTAATTATGGAGCAGTAATTCTTTGGGTGGAGGGATCTGCAAAGATTTCTAACCTCCTTCTCTAACTCCCAGAAAGCTTAAACCATTTTACTGATGTGCTTGCTATCCAGGTTTAGAGTAAATAGTTACAGTGGGGCTAAAGTTCTTCTCTACCTGTTCTCCATCCCTAAGCTTAGTATAAAATGCAGGAAATCCACCAAAGTAGTGTCTAAACCATCAGATGGAGACATAATGCTGGTGCTTGTCACTCCAGCATTCTCCTGGCACATGTCTGGGGAGAGGGTGCTAGCACAGGCATAACTAAGACGGCTTCTATGGGGGTGCGCATCCTTGACTTGTTAAGACTGATGATAGAATAAATCCCCACAGTAAACGTACTCCAGCTGCACTTAGTACTGAAACGTTTAGTGAGCATCTTCTGTCAGTCACCTGGGACCTAAGGATGAACAAGACATCAAAAGTTCCCAGAGTAGAGGAGAAATATACAACCGTGAGACCATGGCCTTGCAGGAGAGGATGGGAATCTGGCTATAGCACGCTGCTCTCTCCATCTGGTAGATTGAGGAATAAATGGTCAGGGGTCATTTGATTGCAAAGACAGAGACATTCAGAGAATCCCAGGGTTTATTAGAAGGATGTAGGAGCCCCTCACCAAGGCTGCTGTGTATGGTTGTGCAAGGTTTGCTTTAGGTAAGGGCTCCTGGCTGAAGGGCTTTGTGGTACTGAAATTCAGCAGTGCTAATGTTGGCATGAGACTATAGAGGGTACTCTTCTTTTGTCACTTTCCTGTTTTATTTTTAAATGTCTTATTTTGAAATAATTTTAAACTTAGAGAAAAGTTGTAAGAATAATACACCCATACACCTTTTATCCAGATTCACCAATTTTTAACATTTTGACACATGTGTTTTATATCTGTCTATTGTAGTGCTTTCTAAATCATTCGAGAGTAGGTGTGTTAGTATTTCAATGTATATTCCTTAAGAAAAAAGGTACTGTCTTATATAACCAGAATAAAGTTATCAAATAACAGGAAATTTAACAGCAAAATAATGCTTCTATCTAATCTGTAGTCCATATTCTAATTTTGTCAATTTTATCAATGATGTCCTTTATAGCATTATATTTACCTCAAGTGCAGGATCCATTCCAGGCTTGTGAATTGCCATTTAGTTGCCACGTCTCTCTCTTTTTAAAAGATTTTATTTATTTATTAGAGAGAGAGTGTGCAAGCATGCATGCACACACGAGTAGGGGGAGAGGCAGTAGGAGAGGGAGAGAATCTCAAGCGGACTTCATGCAGAGCATGGAGCCTGACACAGGGCTCCATCTCACCACCCTGAGATCATGACCTGAGCTGAAACCAAGAGTCAGATGCTTAACCAACTGAGTCACCCAGCTGCCCCCCCTTTTTTTCTCTTTTAATTAGAATAGTATTTTGACCTTTGTCTTTGATTACATTGACAATTTTGAAGAATACAGGCCAGTTATTTTATAGAACATTTCTCATTGGGTTTATCTGATATTTCTTTATGATTAGATTCAGGTTATGCATTCTTGGCCAGATTCCTATGTAGATGACGTTATGTACTTCTCAGCGTTACATATCTGGAGACACACAATGTCTGTCTGACCCTTGTTGTCAGTGTTAATTTTTATAACCTGATCAAGGTATTGTCTGGTTTCTCCCTTGTATGGTTACCGTTTTTACCCTTGTAACTAATAAACTATCTGTGGGAACACGTTTTAAGTATGTAAAAATCTTGTAACTCATCAAATCTTGACCTCAGGATTTAATGTCCATTGATTGTTCTTGCTTATTGCTGGTTGAATATGGTGGTTTTCCAATCTACCACTTTCTCCATATTTACCAGTCAGCATTTTATTGTAAGGAAGAATGTATTATTTTCCTTTATTTGTTTATTATCTATTTATAATCAGTATGGACTCATAGATTCATTCTTTCTTACAGTGGGTTGATAATCTGTTATTTATTTTGATGTTCAAATTATCCGACATTGTCCAGTGGGGAGCTCCTTCAGGCTGCTCCTATGTTTTTTGGATATGCCACCATTATTTTTTAAAGCACTTCCTTACTTTGTGGAGTAAGAAGATGTTCCAGGGTCATCTTGTGTCTTCTGTGTCCCAGCCCTGTAACCATCCATTTCTCCAAGGAGCTCCCTGATTCCTTTTAGTGGGAAATGGTGGGGTGCCAATTTCATTGTTTTCTGATTTATCTTTCTTATGTTTCTTTTTTTTTGTGGGGGGAGCAGATTCCTGTATGCTTTATTTCATTCCTGCTTTTTGTAAAATACCATACAGAATGTTCTCTTTATATTTTGTCTTTCATTTAACAATACATGTTGTTCATATCGATTCATATAGATCTTCCTTTTTTTGCTCGCTTGTTTTTTTTTTTTTAAAGATTTTATTTATTTGACAGAGAGAGACACAGCGAGAGAGGGAATACAAGCAGGGGGGGTGGGAGAGGGACAAGCAGGCTTCCCGCTGAGCAGGGAGCCCGATGCGGGGCTCCGTCCCAGGACCCTGGGACCATGACCTGAGCCGAAGGCAGACGCTTAATGACTGAGCCACCCAGGTGCCCCTGCTTGCTTGTTTTTAAATAGTTGCATAGTACTTCACTGTGTGTATCAGTTTATTCAACCAATATCTCTCTCTGTCTCACACACACACTCACTTCTTATGTTTTTAAAATATTTTCTTCTAATTCTTCATTTGTCTTTTGATTTTACTTATGGTGTATTTTCATAATTGAGCTGCCTTATCCTAATTAGTCTGTTAAGAATGAGTGCCTTTTTTTCTAATATTCAGAATGGTGCTGTATATGCTGATGTGGCCTGTGTCTCAAGGAAGTTGGCTGCAGAAAGAAAAGCTGTGATTCCTGGAAACTGCATGCCTCTAGTGGGGAACAGAGGCCACCAGCACCCCTGATACCCTTTCTTGTCCCAGAGCAGCATGGGAATTTGGTTGGCTTACTCTCTGGTGGTCATCTCACTATGCTTGAGAGAGAGTCTCCAGTTGAGTTGTTCAACCTTGTTTATTTTGGGATCTTTAAAACAATTGGTGGAGCAAGATGAGCTGGGATGCCTGGGTATAGAATTGTTGGCCTAAAGAGTTGGTAGAGCCTCTAAAGTCTTTATGCAGTGCCAGGCACATAATGAGCTCATCGTTAAAATCAGGTGGTATCGTTATTATCATCATCATTTTTGCTTTGATAGAACCCTGCTTGTGTAGTTATGTTAACCACTCTCCCCCATGCCTCACTGTCCCCATCCCGCCTCAGCTGACGTGTGTGTGTGTGTGTGTGTGTCCAAGCTGTCACATGTGGGATATTATGTGTTTTGTTAAGAAAACTTAGAGTAACTCTTTCTCTTCTATTCCTCTCTCCCTGTCCTTTCGCCTTTTAGTAAACTAGAAGTTGAGTATAGACTCAGGTCTGTGGGGGGAAAAAATCCCTTTTATTTGGATAATTTGAAGAATTCATAGCAGCTTAGCCAAGATATATCCACTTCCTCCCATAACTCACATGATTATGCTAATTCAGAAGAAACGTGGTGATGCGCTATTAGAAAGCATGTTCTGTTTTCAGCTTCTGGGTAAGGAGGAGAGCAGCAGCCTTTAGTGGCCGTGTCAGTTTTGCCCGTATCATTATGTGCAGATGTGCCAGCTGCCAGTAGGCATTTTCTCTCTGCTAGCGCTAACCACTTAACCGTGGGTCAGCAAGGTGCAGCTCTCAGCCAATAGATCTAATTGCAATCCTTCTATGTTCCCTGTGATTGCAGGTTTCTTCGGCTCTATAAACAAATAGTAATCAACTAAACCTGTTACCTCTGAATAGAGATGTCACGATATGAAATATTAACTGTTCAAAATACAGTAATGATTGTTTAAAACTGTATTTGTTTCTTGAAAATAAAGGAAAAAAGATTTAAAAAAAGAGGGGAAAGTCAGAAGCTCAAGAATTGGAATTCTGAAGGGCCCTCTGGCTCTTTTCCCTCTACATAATGAAAAATTGCGTATGTATACGACATGTTTTATGTGGTCAGATACAGCGTAAATACTGGGTACATCTTTTGCTGCAGTAACAATGCATTAGTGGCATCACAAATAAGCTCTGCCTCAGCATCTACATTTTTATGACATTTTTATGTTAATGCAAGTCAAACTTATGTTTTGTGATGTATCTAATCCACCCCAAATTAATCCATTTGTATTCCTATAATCCAATCAGCTCCCGCCTCCCCTGTGAAAAAGTTACTTGCCAAGTCCAAGGCAGAAATATGGCCGTAAGTCTAGGCCCAGGGAGACTTAGCTTTTACAAGATGCTTTTCCCCTCTGGCACACGGAGGCAGTATGGGTACTTAGCAGGGGTTTCTCTGGATGGGGCAGTGGTGGGGGAGGGAGAGACATGGGAGGGTTACTACGAGTGTTAAAGCTACCAGCGTTGATCATATAATGTCTTTGTATTCTTATTTTTATTATTTTATTTTTTTGATGATTTTTGGTTAACTTTTCCATCCATTCCAATTTATGATCTCTGCCATGTTTCCTAATCTAGGTGCTAGGAGTCTGTGAAGAACTTACTGTATACTGAGCATTATGCTAAGACTTTATCAAACATCTGCCGTGCACAATGTATATGCCATATTTATTGAGCATCTCGTTGCATAGAATATGTATGCCTGACCAGCTTTCACCCAGAAGTTCAGTTTTGCCTGTATCCGCCCACTGAAGATGTAGTATCCATCAGAATTTGGGAATTTTGGGTTATGATTGCCTCCTTTTGGTTCTTCTGACACTAGATCTAGAGATGTAGGAATTCCTCCTGGAAACTGACAAGAGCTGTATGGTGTAGTGGAAGAAACGCTGGACTACAAGGGCTTGAGTCTAGATAGAATGACGTATTGATGGTAAAAGTCCATGCTTTTCACTGATACGCTACACTATCTATGCTATCGTAGTGTTCAAATCCCCACCAACTCAGGAAAATGACTTAACTATACTGGGTCTCAATTTTCTTATCTATGAAATGAGGATATAATACCTACAAGGTTGTTGAGAAATAATGAGTTATGTAAAATATGTCAAATAGTGGTTGGCGCCTAGGAGGAGCTCAATATGTGTTAGTTACTGACATTGTTAATCAGAGTTTTTGAAGTTTGGAACTGTGAGTTCTTATGGGCCAAACTTCTTAATTTTTTGGATGAAGAGAACTGTAGGACTGAGGCCTAGAATGGCTAAATGCCTTACTCATGATCACACAATTACATGAGACAGAGCCGGTATAAGAATCCAGGTCTCCAGACATGCGGGCCAGTGTTTTCCTAGTGCACCTGCTTCTGCCTTTCTGGCAGAGGAGGACAAATGTAAGGAATCATATAAAAAGGTTATGTCTTTGTTATTGCCCTGAAGCATGTAGCTCAGGGCGGTGCTTATTGATCACCCTTTAGCTTTGTTGATCTGGAGACAAAGAGAGCATGTCCCCTGGCAGCCTTTGGTGATGGACTCAGGACCAAAACCAGCTGGTTTGAGCTCCTCCCTCCAAGTCTCCATCCTGAACAAGCCCTTTCCCTGAGCACTTTGCCCAACTTACCCATCCCTGCTGATTTTCAGGGATGAGCTGGCAGACATCTTCCTGGGGCTGGCTGTCTAGGAAAAGCCCAGGAGCTATCAGGAAACAAAGGCTGAGCTCATTGTCTTTTCTCTCCTTAGCAGAGAAAAGGAAGAGGTCTTAACTGAGACTGGGAGCCAGAGACTGGGATTTATTTTGCCTTTTTGACCATAATTTTGGCTTCCCATGGAAACGGCCTCCACCTAAGTGTGATTCTTTTGTCTCTCCACCTCCCTTCCCTCCTCGATTCACCTCATGTCTTTGCCCGTGGAGCTATCAGGTTGTTCTGACTCTGGATATTGTAGGAAATAAGCTCCTGCCAACTAGGATCACAGAATGGGACTTTCTTCCTTGAGCCTTCTGGCATGAGACAGAGTTGGAATCTTCTTTCAGTTCAGATTTAACTCAAATGGGTTCATGTGGTTCATATTCAGGGGAGCATTGTCGGTTATGTATATGAGAAGAGACAAAATGGTGGTGGTGGTAGTGGCAGCGGTGATTTGTGTGTGTACATAGGTGGGGGTGGGCTTGGCGGGATGGAATTGGCTTGAAAATCTGCAGTGGGCTCTTTCCTCCTTTAACACTGATGCTGGGTAATTAGCAAAATGCGCACAGGGTTTTATCCATATTCATGCGCCCTTTCCCACAAGCATAAACAATCCAGTCTCTATTATTTCTTTGCGTGTGCAGCTCCCCCCTCCCCCTGCCACCTGCAGAGCCCTGTGCAGCTCTGTTCACATCATTCTGGCTCTGGTTGGGAGTGGGGGGTGGTGGGCTGGCCTAGGCGTGGGCATGGGGAGAGGACTTCACAGAGAGCAGAGGGGGTGCCTCACACAGCATCCGTGGCAGGTTGGAGAGTTTAACAAAGTGCATTCACAGCTATAATTACATGCCGGCCTTAAGAGGACCCTGTGTGGTAGGTACGGTTACATAATTATTCCTGTGTGACAAAGGCGAAAATGAGGCACAAAGATGGGACTATCCGTTGGTTTGCTCTTCCAGATCATTCCCCATCCTGCTTCGTTTTACCCTTTGCCTTGGTCAGCTGACCTTGAAAGACCGCATCATCAAATCTCTCTTGTTTTCTGGCTCTGATGTGCGATTAGAAGGCACCAGGAGACAGAGGTTGGGTTGTCTGCGCGTGTTGAGTTGGAGATGCCCATAGTCCTCTGCGGCAGCCTCTTTTCCACATCCACACTTGCCACCATTGCCCTGCAGGCCTTTTAGTCTGTCCTGCCCCATTCAGAACTGGCAGTGTTAAAGGCTTCCTGCTGCCAATAGCCCTTTTGCTGTTCCTTGTTGGTTCCCTTGTCCTTCCCACATCTTTGTAAAAAGTACTTTCATGCATTCTTTACTATTAAGCTCCTTGAATGAGCAGCTGATGCCTGCTGGGTACTGCAGGCTGTGTAGCTTGCCAGTGACCACACAGCTGGTAGGTGGAGCCCAGCATTCCTCTTTGCTCACCTGGATTGTTTTTATTAGGCCGTGGTGTTCCATTATTGCATCACTGGTGTCCTCTTCTTTGTTCCCTTTTGGTGGGCAGTTGAAACCAGCAGCAAATAAGAGATCTGGATGCTGTTCCATCTTTCCTATCCTTTATGAATATTGGATTTTTTAGATAAACTTCTCCATAGAAGCAGGAGCCCGGGGATGGGGATAGACAGTGTGAAGGGAATCAGAGAAGGGAATCAGCCTTTTTTTTTTTTTTTTTTAACCTGTCTCTCCTGCCATCTGAGGAAGAACCACATTCATGGGTGCAGTGCAAGATGTGGGTGGGGTCAGAAGTGGCAAGTGACCATCATGTGCATTCATTTTCTGTCCTAATCTCCCCATGAGCTTGGGGATTTGCTAGCCTCTCTGAATTCAGTGTTGGTGAGGTGTGATCACTGTTCTTTCCTTTTTCTTCACACATGACATGAAAGCAAATTGCCCAAACATTCTACCTCATGATGCAACAGTGCAAGATAGTTCTCTGCAATATTCATCAAACTCAATGGTACTTGGCTTTTCCATCTCTCACCTGGTGCACATGTGGAGGTAGGCAAACCACATGATTAGAGAGGCTCCCAGTGCAAAGGGCAGAAGCAAACTGCACTATCATGCTCTGTGTTCTTGCTTTCTTTGAAAGGAAGTTTAATACAGAGCTGTGCATCATTTACATTCCAATTTGATAATTATTGACTACATGCTTACTACGGACCTGGCACATGACAGGTCCTAAAAGGAATATTGCAGGAGCGTATGGCATAGTGTTTACCTTCAGAAGACTTGTACATTTTATTAGAGAAGTAGGATTAACCTGGAAAGAAAGCAGGCAGATATGTAGGAGAGTTTATGTGAAAATGCTAAAGTAAGCAATCACTACATCATATTTGGTTGTGCTATAAGGAAGATGATTGCAAAGGTGCGGGGAAAGAGCTATTAAAAGGAGTGGAAGGATTTGGATCCCACTGATCACTGAATTTGATATGACCACAGATCTCCCTTCTTTGGGTTCAGAGCTACTTTCCTGGAAAGGATGTAGGTGTGTCCTGAATTTGGTCTTTACAGCCATGGTGTGGTTTCCTCTCTGTAGGCACATCGTTGCCCAAACTGCTATAACAGTTTTTTCTTTCTTTCCTATGTGACAGAAGAAAGTGGACGGTGACAGCATGCTTCCCAGTGGTGGGTAAAGTATTTCCATGGAAAGTCATTTATATCCAGACACTCGGTTACGAAGTTTATTCTTCCCCTAACACCCCAAAGGCAGAGAGTAGCTTGAAAAAAATCACTAAGAAGCCCTTAACCTTGTAACATACAGTTTTTGCTAAAAATATATATTAATAATATATTATTGAGCGAGCATAGATGAAGAAGGCCAGGGAGGGAGGAAGCAATAAGAGTGTGAGCAAGGTCAGTGCTCTTTGCCCGCAGACTCTACAATCAATAAGATCTGGTCAATAACTGCTTTATTACTGCACTACCACCCGGAGCAAAATCATTTTTAAATTAAGAATATATTTTGCAAAACTGAATTAACAATATTGAATATTTTGCTCTTTGATATGACTAGCCTTCAAAATCAAATTATTAAGTATGGAAAATGCTTACCAGGTGAAGTTTTTCTTTCTTCTCCCTCCTCACTTTTCCAACCACATTCCCTCTCTCCTTTCCCTCATGCTCAAATCCACTGCTCCACACCCCCCCAGCCCCCCACCCTACAGCTTGGGAAGGAAACAACAGCAGATTTTTAAGATCTCTGGCACAAATGTGGATGTAAATTAGTATTGAATCCAGCACATGAAATTTAGGAAAGGAAGATGCATTTACTTGAGTTTAACAGAACTGTGCATTTCCTCCGAGAGAAAGGACCAAGTAGAGAAAATTGGGAATTTTCCACTTGGGTAAAACTGATGCCAAAAAGTAAACCTTTGGACTTCTATAATCTTTGGCAAGCTGTGAAATCTCACCATTCGTCTGCCCCAGCTACTACCGTTGGTTACCCCGGTTCCATCCCCTGTTCTGTTCTTTCCTCCTCTCTCCACAGATGGAGGGGACAGAGGAGAATTTTACATGACTCACAACGTAGTGCAACTTTAAAGCATCCATAAGGCCAGACTCTCCCTGAGAACTACAAGAGGTATTCCGAGTAACTGTTAGGCAGAGTGGGTTGTGAAGGCACCCATAGACCACAGCTCTGGGATGTATTAAGCGATATTATTAGAATTGCTTGTACAGCATCTTTGTGAAAACATGAGATTTTGGTGCTCACATTTTCAGAAATTGTAATAAGCTCCTCTCATTCCTTCCATCTTCTTGGGCCACTTCTCACCGTTTGCCATTAGGGATTATAATCTACATGTAATTTGTTGGTTACTGGGTTTGGATTATACAAAATAACAAAGAATAATAGAAGGAAAAGTTCCACCACTTGATATTGTTCATGTTGCAAAAACCCATTCCTGCATTCTGTGTTTTTCAGTGAAAGGATAATAATGGTCAGGCCATGCAGTGGCACATCAACTTGTTATTTATGTCAGATGATAGATTTGTACTTTTGAAAAGGGGCATTTTTTCAAAGTATTGGTGCTTGCTGTTGAAAAGGAGGGAGGGAGAGAGGGGGCTGGAAGAAAGGAAGGAAGAAGAAAGAAAGAGAATGAAAGAAAGGAAGAAAGAAAAGAGGGAGGGAGGAAGACTACTAATGAAGAGAGGAAGAGAACTAGCTTTTATTTAGTGCTTTCTGCATGTAAGTGTATTTTGGAAAGTGACCCCATTATATAGGAGCTCTGATGGTTTAAGTAACTTGCTCAGGTCAGGCAGCTGGTAAATGGCAGAGTTGGAACTCAACCTCAAATGAGTCTGACTCTAAATTCTATGCATTTTCTTTATCCCATGCTGCCTTTCTAATGTAGAATGTTTTTGAGCCTATTACCCAGCAAATGATTTTGTCCAAACTTAAAATACCTAAGCTACTTAATCACTGATTTTTAACCTTTTTCATAGGTCATGAATCCCTTTGAGAAACTCAGGCAAGATATGACCCTCTGCAGGAAAATACATGTACACATAAAGTAATTTCAGAGAGTTCATGGGCCTTTTGAAGCATGGTGATGGCCTCCAGGTAAAGACCCCTTGCACACAGTGCCCTAAAAGAGAGGCATCCAGCAAATCTTGTTTTCCTATTTAGGAGACTGTGAGGCTTCACTGTTAGAGGTCCTCTCTGGCACTGGGTCTTTCAGAAACCAAGTCCAGGCCTGAGATAGTAGTGAAAGTGGAGGATGAGAAGTTGAACTGTACCTGGCCTTGCACTTTTGTGTACTTACACAGTTTGTCCACAGGATTTCATGGCTGTGCATCAAGGTTGTTTGTGAAAGGCTTTTGAGCACAGAGCTCTGGCTTGTTCACACTGACCTTCTATGTCCCAGAAAAGGCCACAGGACATCTAGTGGTTAGGGTCCCCCTGTTCTTAAATACAAGTTATTGTCCTTTGCTTTAATGCTCTGAAAAATGTGAGCGACTTTTTTCATTTTTTTCGGTTCTGCTCAGTAAATGTTGCTGAGCCCTTACAAAGGGCTAGATATGGTGCTGTGCTCTAGGGATGAGGAAGGAGATCACAGTCTACTGTTGGCTTGCTGACATTTTAGTTCTTCTTGACTGAATCCTAAGGTGGGGTTATTGATCAGGGAGAGCTTGACAGGGAGACAGAGAATTCAAAGTTAGCAAGACCCCTAGCACATCTGGGCCTGCCTGATGCCTGACCTAAACCCTGTCCCAGAACCTGAATCTTGCCTTTGGTGTTGCTATGATGATTTTTGCTTGACAGTGCTCTCAGTTGTTTAATTCAGCACAGATTTATGGAGCACCTATAGCATGCCAGGCATTGTGCTTGGTGCTGGAGGACAAAACAGGAGACGACATTGAGGATGAGTTTGTCTTTGGGGAGCTGATATTCTACTACGGCAATCAGACCACCACACTCTTCCAAAGAAAGGATTATCAGATAATGCTCAAGAGAGGTGGATGAATGCCATATGGGAGAAAACAACACATTAGATTTTTCAGTTAGAGGTGTGTTGCTATCCTCAGGTAGGTTCAGAGCATGTCAAGAAAACACTTTGGGATGGGATGAATTAGACTGTTCTTAGGTTCTTGGGATTCATATTGGTAGTCTAATAGAGTGAGGGTACTTTTTACATATGTGGAAGAAAGAAGAGATTATTGGGGAAGAAGACATCTTAACCTGGTGTTTCTAAAGTCATTAGACATTTTCTTCTGCAGGCAGCTTACATTCTCCAGCTCCATCAAGGATGATGGAGGGTAGTCTTTGACTCAGTGACGAGAAGATACTGGATTATTGGGACCCCTATGCCATTTTTATTTCTAGGAATGGTTTAAAATTACTTTGTCTTCTCTATAGTTTGAATAGCACAAAGGTAGATAAGATATTTGTGCTTTGGTACATTGGCCAAATCCATCTCAATGGTTATATTTTCAAGATAAAAAATGAAGTTCCTTTTTTTTATATGTAGTTTTCCTTTAGTTCTGGAAAATTCCCCAACTGAAAATAATTGACATCCTGGTAACTCAATTACCCAGGCCTTTCCCCCGCCTTTTAAGTTCTGACCCCCAGAAAACCAGCACATGGTAAAGCAGCTGATACAGCTTGTAGGGTGCAGTACTAAAGATTTTCTGTATCCACAGGGGAAGTCTGAGTCCTGGGAGGGATTCAGAGATCCATAAGAAGGTGGTGTTGGAAACCACCTGTCACAGAACAAAAGTAATTCAGGAATAGAGCACAACTACTGGTTCTTCCAATACTTGTGCAGGTACGTTTGCAGGCTGTGGTTAGGGAGAGAAGATTTGAATGCTAGATTATACAGAACCAGTTCTGGGCTCCAGACCAAATTCTGCATCACCCACAAAGAATTTTCTGCCCATCTAAGCACGCACATCCCTCCATCCTCTGCTTTTCCCGGAGTTCACCACTCATCCTAGCACTTCCTCACGTGCCAGCCTTTCCTGTTATTTAAGGGAGCCAAGCACATATGGCTTGGCTCCTCTGCAAGAGCATAAGAAGGTGCACGTACAATAACTCCTGTATGTACTCCCTGCATTTTGTTGTAAATGCTTCGCCGATGCTCTGTTAATGTTTACAGCATTTTGCATTCAACTGAATCAAATTGACACCGTTCATTCTAGTTTTCCCTGAATTTGCCACCATCACAGACTGCCCGAAAGTTTTTCTCTTTTTGTGTTCTCGTCAAACTCCTGTTGCTTCCTCACAGTCTGAAGGTTCTACATGCCCTTTCCTCCTTCTGGGACTTCTGGAAAGACCTCAGTTTTTATGGTCATTTGTTGACCTTTCTTGTTCTTCTCTGTAGCACTAACCCTCTCTTTCCTTTTTAATCAGTGGAAGCTTAGAGGTGCTTCACCTAGTTTAGATCATGCCTGCTGATTTGCCAGTACCCCAGCCTTCCCAGAACACTGTGATGGGCTATCTGCAGATCTAGAATATCCAAGGTCTAGTGCTCTTCTCTCTGACCTTCTGAAGCAGGGAGAATGGACCACAGCGGGGCTGATCTCAGATTTAGGGAGGTAGGCTCACGAATCCCACAGTGACCTGTGTTGATGCCCATCAGTTTGATGTAGCTGCTGTTCCTTGCCTTTGGGGCCCCCGTGTTCTGATGCAAGTCCTGGTTCCATTGAGTGACAGGTGCGACCAACGGCCGCGTGAGTTATTTCCTTTGGAAACCACAGCTGTGGCTAAGGCCAACGGATGGCAACGGTGCCACTGGGCTCTCTGGGAGCAATCCGCTTGGCCATCTTCAGCCTCAGGAAGGGCTTTCAAACTTGATGAAAATAAGCCAAGAGGCTGGGTTTCGGTGACAATTGCTAGTATTCTAGAGGTAGGAAGTACCCAGGAAGGAGTAGGGGTTAGGAGCCAAGATTTTGGCATCAGACAAACTGGATTAAGAGTCAAGCTCTGCCATAGCTTTGTTACTTTGGGCTCTTATTTTTAAACCTCTCTGAGCCTCAGTCGCCTACCAGGTGAAATGGGGGTAATGTTTATTTAGTTTTTAAGTTTATTGTAAGGACTGATTGAGATAAAGCACTAAAACATTTTGCATCTGATACACTAGTAACCAAAGGTGGGAAGAGATATGCACTCTCTCCAGGAGCTCACAGGTCTCCTGCAGCCAAAGGAGCAGCCAGGTGATGGGAGTGGTGATAGTACCTACATCATCACTTTGTTGTGAGAACCAAGGATAAGGCACTTAGAACAGCATCTGGCACATAGAAAACACCATAGTATTAGCTTTCATTATTTTTATTATCCTCATTATTTTTATTTACTAGGATCCAAGAGCTTTATCCTAAGATGTTGCCAGAGTTGCCTTGTGTTGATTTGGAACTGGAATTTGATAGGGGCTCCCAAAGCAGAGGAAGTGGCAACAGCTGTTCTGGTTAGTTTGATATTTGAAATACTTTATTCTAGAATTAATCCCTCAGATGGAACAAAAAGAGGAAGAACCACGGAGCTTTCCACAAGAACAGAAACTAGTTCATTTCACTCTGTGACCCTATTTTCATGTATTGATCCTTGGAGGCTGGAGCTGTTCCCTTCCCATCCCCTTCATCTGGTCTCTTGCATCATCTTAAGCTGTAGCTCGAAGAGTCACCTACAATAAGCACTTGTTCTTCCAGCGGGGGGATTTTGAGCCTTCGAGTGATTGCTGGCTGAACAATTCCAACCACAGGTTTTCATGGCTGAAGTGGCTCCTTTTTTTTTTAGCATTCAAATTTTTGGTATCGTATAACATTAATCAAGAGACAAGTGTGTATTCAAAAGAAATGAAAACATCAGAAAACTCCAACCTGAGAAATGAACATACCTTGGAATGCATGATCGAACTGTTTCTGAATAATTAGGGGCTTTATACTCCATACGTTCCATGCAACATTCCTTTCCTACATGGAAAAGTTTTTGTCTGTGCTCATCCTTTTCATGCTCTGCTTAAATATGGTTTCTGGATTGTGTTCCATGTCCCTGAGGCATGCAGTCCAAGGGAAGGAGCCAGAACTGCTTCACAGCCTGGCATGGAGGGGAATGTTTTAGTTTATTTTAAACATTAACCACCCAATGGTACAGTAATTTGTTTTTGGATTTTAGCAAATTGGTTGTTTTCTACTACCTTTCTGAGAATTTGGACACTTCTTTATTTTTTTCCCCTGGATTTACATGGAGATTCAGAATGACTTGGGAGAGCTAAAGAAGACATATTACTGATAACAGATGCAGGATGGACACTATCTCAAAGGGCCAGCACCCTGAAGAAGTGAGTTAGAACTCTAGTCACAGTGGTGATAACACCCTCTTTGACTCCTAAGGATAGATTTTCTGGGTGCTTCTCTATCCCTGGAGACAAGTCCAAGTCCAAGGCAGTATGGAGTTTGTAATGAATTCATAGGAACGTCCACTTCCAAGATTGAGGTGTGGAGTGTGGAAATTCCCTCTCATGACACCTGAGGGCTAGAATGAGGTCGGCTCAGAGTGTGAGCCTGCTTCCAAGGCACACAGGGAAAGGTGGAGAGGAGGGATTTGGACCCCAAAGGTGAAGCATGAGATGGAGAAATCTTCATTTCATGTGCTCCTGGGCCTCAGGTATGGAACACAGTGATTGTATAAATGACTTTGAAATTGAAAGGCTGTAGCTCATAAGGGGACACACAGCTAAAGAGCTTTCAGAGTATATACTCTTCTACTGAAGAAGTCAGCTCTTCTCCAACATTTATTGTAAATGCCCAAGGCTGGTGGGAACATAGTAGAATTGCCCAGTTTAACCCTCTGCTTCATAGTAGGCCTCACAGAGGAGAGCTGATCTTGTCTTCTGTTTTACATCTCCCAAGGAGACACCTTGTGAAGATTTCCTTATGTCTCATGGTCAGGAAGTTTTTTCTATGGTACAAACCATATTTCTCTTGCTATATTTTCAGTTTACATCCTTCTTGAACTGCCCTTGTTCTTTCCTCCTGGATCTCTTTATCTTCTCTCTTGTAAGACCAATACTAATTACTTTATTTCTTTTCCAAGGGGATGATTTCTCCTAAACCTTGTGTCATTTTTTTGAGTCTCTCTCTACCCATATAGGTATTTTTGTGGCTAGAAGGAGAGTCCTTCTGGGATGGTATTTTTACCCCCGGGTGGATCTGTGCTGTGAATAACCTGAGCCATTCTGGAACCATCCCCAGACCGGGCAGGTGGCAGCCCCATTTGCTCTTTCCTAAGCGCCAAGGCAGAGAAGCAACTCTGGCTCCTTCTCTCTGGACCGCATGCCTCCGGAACACGAAACTCAGTCACAGACACCATATTTAAACAGAGCAGGGAAAGGATGAAAATAGACAAAAACCTGTCCATGTGGGCCAGGAAAGCTGTATTTCCAATATGCTGTTAGCAAGACCCTGCTGAGATCCATATAGCAAGTAGTCAGGGGATGGCGAGCAGCATGACCACCCATGGGTTCATTCCTGGACACTGGAGTGCAAGACACATGGAAGGGGCAAGGTCTGGGGCAGGATGAGTAAATAGGACCCTTCCCTAGAATATGGGGAAGTATGACTTAAATAGCTAAAACTACAAGAAAAAGCACAATTCATAGAATTAAGGGCTGGACTTTAATGGTGGAGACCAGTGGTTTTCAAACTTTTTCAGCTAAGGGATTCTTCAGATAAGCTTTGGAAGTCCAATATATATAACAAATGTCAGAGATTGACCAGGGTGTTTTTTCCTGTGGTCCTAGAGTTTGTAGCTAGGGCTCAAGGCTCAGGACAAATGCAACCATGGGTGGCCACCTCTCCCTAGGCTTCTAGGGAGATGTCGGTTCTGAGAACAAGCCTGATTACTCCACTTCCCCAGTGTGAGAGCCAGGAGAGCAGAGATGGCTGAGGGGAAAGGCAGTGTATATGAAGTTCCCTCTTGCCACCGCTGAGAGCTCCGGAAGATGGATGCTGCCTTTGCCATGGGTCTCCTGGCTGTCCATGGGTGATCGATGACAGTGGGAGGTACTGACTTCCAGACACTGCTGCACTGGAGGCATGTGGTTGGTGTTAATCAGAAAATATGGCCGAAATTATGTGGTAATAGCACCCCAGGGAGCTGTTTGGGGGCCACCTCCTGTCAGTGGGGCAGGTTGATGCTCCCATCCAACCTCAGTGAACCCAGAGATGATGAGTTAAGCCTAACAGTTCTGAACAACAAGGAGGTGACTGTAAAGTCTTGCAGCCAAATTGGGAGTGGACTGCCCCTTTCCTTCTTTACTCCTTCACCCTGGAGGAGATGGCACCCATAAGAGGGAGGCTGGGGCATGTTTCTAAAGGCCAGGCCACACCTTCTCTCTGCTCTCTACTACTGGAGTTGAGCTCCAGTCTAGGCCTGGAGGGAAGGCGAAGAGGAGGTTTAAATTACATGTGAGAATGAAGTTGAAAAATGGACAGATACAATCCCTGGGAAGATGGCTGAGGAGGACATATGGATCTAGAGAAGGTAGCCTTGGGAAGGGAGGACCCAGGCCTGGGTAGGAAGGGAGAATGCTAAGAATCGCTTTCCCTGTGTCCCCAGCTTGGCCTAAGGCTGACACTGACTTCAAGTCAATCAACCTCAGTTTGCCCCAGTGAAAGTAGCTCACAGGTCAGACTGGAGGCCCCTACTTGTATTTAATGGACTGGAACAAAGACCTGGTACTTCATTCAGTTGTGCTCAGGATTTCAGGCTTATTTTTGCATTGAGTAGGGGTCAATTCCAATTCAATTCCAATTCCAGCTTCAAATCTCATTTCTTGCATACCTCCTACCATATATTTGCAAATATGCTAGGCTCATTCATCAAGAATGAGGAAAGGAGAATTGAATGAGATAAGCCACTCTTAGGGGCATGTCTTTGTTGATACTACTATCTTCACTCATTTCGCTCTTGCCCAGCCCTACCCAAAACTACACACATATTACACTCCTCCAAGAAACCTTTTTACACCATTAGCCATGGGACTCCAACCCTAAAACCTTCCTCATAATCTGCATCACTCTAGTTCAGCCCCTCTGGATGGTCTTGTTTATTTCATCTCAACAATCACATGGAAATCAGCTCAAGGACAACAAAAGCATGCTGCCAGGAATGGATGCCATGTCATGCAGTCTGTGGGGGTCTCAGCCTCTTAGTGAGTTCTGCTTTTAGTGCATCCTAGAGAGTCTCCGATACCAGAGACCCCCTTTATTGTATCTGTGGCTTTGAGAAGTGCGGGAGATGTTGTTGCCCATGTAGGGTCAGCCACATGAGGGGTGACTGGTAGTGCCTTAGTCCAAGCCTCACTCAAAACTCAAGGAGCAAGTGTTCTATGAGAGAGGAAATGGAAGTTTCTAGTTTCTTAAGGCCTCAGTGTAGAACACTGGCTCATTGTCACTTTTTTTTTTTTTTAAAGATTTTATTTATTTATTTGACAGAGAGATAGAGAGAGAGCACAAGTAGGCAGAGAAGCAGGCAGATGGAGATGGAGAAGCAGGCTCCCTGCAGAGCAGGGAGCCGGATGCGGGACTCGATCCCAGGACCCTGGGATCATGACCTGAGCCGAAGGCAGACGCTTAACGACTGAGCCACCCAGGTGCCCTGGCTCATTGTCACTTTTGCCATATTCTCTTGGTTGCCATGGGTCACAGACGCTGCCAGTTTGAGTGGAGGGGATTGGATTTTACCTTTCAGTGGGAGGAGTAGCAAAGATCTGTGGCCATCTTGAATCTGCCACACCTTGATGAGAATAGAAGCATGTTCAGAAACCCAGTATGTAAAACAGGGAAGGCAGGTGACTTAGAAAGTCACATTTTTTTTGAAGTTTATTTTATTTTTTTAGTAATCTCTACACCCAATGTGGGGTGGAACCCACAGCCTCGAGATCAAGAGTCGCACTCTCTTTTTGACTGAGCTAGCCAGGTGCCCCGAGACTCCTTTTTTTTTTTTTTGATGTCTTCTTTGAACCCACATGCCCTTCATAGGAGGTCTTTGGAGTTACAGTTTGAATTTGAAAGCTATAATAACAGCTGTTTGGTGTGTGAGAATAACTGAGAAAAGAGGCACTGTATATTTAATGGTAATTTCCTCCAGATATTGTCCCACCTAGGGACTTATTCTATTCAGTTGACATAACTTGCCCTTTGGGTTAGTGTTCTGGTCATTCTCAATGTGTATCTTTGTACAAGCTGTGGGGGCACCTAAAGATGCCCTGTCAACCAATCTCCATGATGGGGAGAGCAATCCTTTGGGACACTCTGGGAGTTTTCCCACCTATTTATCTCCATTTCACCAGGCCTAGAAGGTTGTGCCTCCCTTTTGTAGCCTAGAGCAGAGGACTTTATCGATGGAGCCCTGCCCTTTTTTGTTTGAGATTCTGAGCAGGTGTTATCTGAGAACAAGGTGGTGTTTGTAGAAATGTGACCTTGAGCCCTGGATACTGACCTGCTCTTTTTTCCTGGTGACTCATTTTTCCATGAATGGGGTTGGTTTCTCTGAAATGGCTATGAGGCCAACAGTGACTAGCCTGAACACCATCACCGTATATATAGGCGCTCCCTTGCCAGAGGCAAAGAAATTACTGAGTGTATTTTATACCTTCCTGTTAGGAGGTATAGCCATCCCTTGTCACCCACAGGTTTGTCCACAAAAAGGGGCAAACACAGTATGCTCGTGTCTGTAACTTCCTTAAAGAAGGTTATATCCATAGGAAAACAGAAGGTGCCTTGTTCCAGTGATTTTTCTGTTGTCAGGCTAGAAAATAGTTTCGTCTATCCTGGGAAGTTAATGGGCATTTCTGAAAATATGTGGCTAATAGGAAATAATTTGGAACAGAGGATCTTGGAATTTAAGCCAGAATTCTGCACTTCATCATATTTCTATTCGCCTAATCACTTTGGAGACGTATGTGTGTGTGTTGGTGTGTGCACGTGTGTGTGTGCGCGTGTGTGAATGCACATTTCTGGACCTTTATGCAGAGTTAATGATTCACCCTCTAGGACTCCCAGGTCCTGAAAAGTGTGAGTTTAAGTTGAACCCAGAAGTAGGAAGTACTTATGTCTATAAACCAAGTTCAACATTGGCATTTAAGTTCACATGTCTGTATAAACCAATTGACAAAATTCTATGTTGGAGTAATTTTGTAGAAATGTCCTACTGATGGTAATGCTATCACAAAATTATAAATTTTATCATCAATCCAGACCTGCAGGCTCTGTGCAACTGCTAGAAATAGGGCCAGTAACTCAAAAGCCACTTCAATAGTAGGTAGAAGATCATGCCCAATCACATGCCAAGTTTATTTCAGGACTTAACACAGGGCTTTATCTACTCAGACCACATGACCCTATACATCATTCTGAGTGTCCGGATCCACAGAGGAATTTTCCAACTTGGTTACACCTGTGATTCAGGTGGAAAAAACATGGAGACCCTCAAGGGTCAGACAGCAATGAACTTACGGGGGAAGGAAGAACCAGGCTGTTCCATGAGCACATGACATGGTGTGGGCCTTTCTAATAAAGTGTCATTCTTCTTTCAGTAACCTAGAAAGAGCTAAGATCAGAGCCACATGTATTTTGATCAGTGGCAGATATACAAGGTATGACATAGTGTATTGACATCATTTCTTTGGGGGCTTTTTTAGATTATTCTTATTCCTTATGTATCTAGTTTTGATGGAGAGTTGATAGACCCTTTTACTGATCCTCGTGGCATCCTCCCCAATATTTCACCTATCTTAAAATCATGGAAACACTCTCTAAACTCTTCCCTAAAGGTAACAGTATACAGGATGCTCCAGCGTTGCACGTAGTGGTGTAGGGGAGAGGGGAAGCCACATTCATTAGGAAGCCCTGGGGTTTTCAGTAGAGCACAATGCTGAACAAAGAGCGCCCCCCTCCCCCAGCAATCACTTGAAGCAAAATGAGCTTCTTTGAAATATAAGTGGCCCTGTAAAAACACAAGCAGATTCTGCAATATCTATTTGGGGCATCCGGGAATGCCACATAATAGGAACTTGAGCACACCTGATGGTAACCATATGGCAGGTTCTGCGAGGCTGCAGTAATTAATGAACATGAGACGCCATTTGTGGCCCCCACAACAAAAGAATGGAGAAGAAGCCAGTCCATTTGCAAAGTCAGGGATGTGCCCAGTGTGTGTTTCTAGACCAGGACTTGGCTGGGCACATGTCTCTGCATGTGAACAGGTATAAGAGAAATGATGCAGTGGGAGGGAGGGCTTGGTTCTGACCAAAGAGCTACTATCATTCCTGGGGCTGCAGTAGGAAAATGAGTTTGCAGATCACCCTGGCTGATCCTGCATCACTAAACTCCTATACCTTGCTGGCATTTTTAGTTTGAGGTGGGAGAGATTCCAGGTAGAAATCCAGTTAGTTGGCCTGGTGGAAGTACAGGACTTCATTGTTTGAGGATGAGGGTTTTCTGGGTGTGATTTTGCCATTTCTGAATTTCAGGGCACGATGCCTCTCTTTATTCTCTTGGGGGTAACTGTGTTCCCTTCCTTGAGGTGTGCTTTGAGTCAGAGCATACCAAGATTTGGCTAGCTTCTAGCAAAAGAAGAGGAGGGAGGCAATGCCTTACTGTTTTATTACTTCTTTCTTGGACGTGGGCTGGAGTGGGGAGGATGGGAGTGGGCCAGGCGGGAGTGGGCCAGGCAGAAGTGGGCCACGGGAAGATTCCAGAGAGACTGATTGATCTTGTCAAAAAGAATAAAGGTATCCAGTCCCTGGCACCCCCCTTCAGCACATGGGCATGTGGGATTGAGGCGGTCACTGTGAAGTTTTGCGGTTAGGCGTTCCAAAAAGAAGTTTCTTCATGATTCCTGATTGCTTAGGACAGATATAAGCAATACCAGCTGGGGCCCAGCAAGCCTGTCTCCAGTTTTATTGTTTCTGATTTATCGGTGGTGTGTCCGCCTTAAAGAACTGATCTATATGTCCTTTATTGCTAGCTTGTTCCATAGCCAGATAGGAGAGTTGAACATTAACAAGTGGATTCGCTTTCAGTGTGTGTGTGTGTGTGTGTGTGTGTGTGTGTGTGTGTAGCAAGATAATAGTATCTTGCTCAGGGGCAAGTGACTCAGATTTCTGCGAGAAGATTCCCATTCTTTTGTCTCACATCTTGAATTTTCCCCAATTTATTTGAAGCTGCCTCTCTTACCAGAACCAGAGAGAATCCATAAGGCTGTTTCGTAAGTGTCTTTGGTAAGTGGTAAGCAACGCACTTGGAGCCAGGCTGGAGGCACCAGGCACTGTGTATTGCAGAGACATTTCAAGTCATCCCTAGTGGACAGTTTGCACTGTTCAGTGTTAAAAGGCTCTGTGGCAGTGGTTTAGAGCCCCCAGCCCTCCCTCCTTGGCAAGTCATTTACAAATGATGTGCTCTAATCGCCCTGCCTGGAGTTTCTGGTTTACAATTGAATAGTCAGAACTCTCAAGATGTGTAAAGGGAAAGGTTTTACTGCCTAGTGGGAAATGCCCATTGAAGTTAACTGTTCCTGGATTGTCAGAGTAGACAGACAGACTGCTTTCACTCATGGGCCAAGTGAGAAAATTCTAGGCCTCTTCCTCAAGGGAAAGGGGCAGGTGGTAACAGATGAGTGACTCGTGACTTAGCAGTCTGGAGTTCGGCCCATTCATTCTTTTTTTGGAGGAAACAAGTAATGTCCTGCTACAATGACAGTACTCTTTGGAGCACGTCTCTGGACCGGAGTTCGTTTTCTGTGGTCGTGAGATATTTTTTCATTTGGATAGTTATTTCCTTCTGCACTTCCTTGATTACAGGTTATAATAAGTGGGGGACAGGGAAGTATGAAAGGTGAGTGCCCAGTGGCCCTGAAACCAGCTCCTGTCGTGCAAGTGTAGCCTTGTCAAAATGTGAGTTATGAGGTGGAGATACTAGGGATCAGATGGCTCACTCCTGCCTGGTTGGTGATGAAGAACTAGATTGGGATTTCATTTAGGATGCAGGTGTACACCAGAGCAGCAGAGGAGTTCAGCCGACAAAGTCTTCTGCTACCACTTTTAATGAACAGTCTCTACTGTCTTGTGTATGAAAAACATCGAGGAAAAATTTAATAGTTTTACACAATCCCTGAAGCCTGGTCCGCGGCCAAGACACGTTAGCTTCTAAATCTTTAACAATATTTTCCCCTACCAGAACTAGGGCAAATTTTTATAGCCTTCTCAAGTGCATGTGCTCTTTTTTTTTTTTTTAATAAAACCAAGCATTAAAAAAAAAAAGGACAAGACTAGTGCTATTTTATTATCTCCTCAGATTATTTCAAGATTGTACTGGAGAAAAATGTGTATCCCAGTTTGGCTCAATCAGAAATGGGTATGGGCTGGGTAGGAGACTTTCCATTTACTAAAATATATAGTTATGTGCATAACTATGTCATGTTGGGCATGTAAAAAAAAGTATATGATGTCTTTCCCCCAAGGTTAATATAGGTCAGTATCATAAAGAGTACATAATCAAGTGTTAGAGTGGGTATTATTTTGGTTATTGTAAGTTTAAAATATTTAAACTATGGGTTCTTTTCTCCCCAAGGATGAAGGACACTGCTTTCAGCACCTTTCTTGCTAGAGAGGATTGAGCATTTGGTTTTATCAGACGGCATGGTAAGGAAGCTATTTTGATAGAAATAACCTCATTACTATTCATTTTTGCTGGCTGTCAACTAATTCTTGAACCTAGGTTCCCTTTTTTCTTGTTGCTGTTGTTGTTTTTTTCCCGCCAGAGTAAAACCGGCACAACAAACAAATAAGAAGATGCCCTTCGTCCCTGAAGCTAAGGACAAATGCAGACGGGTTCTGGCCAAGGAGCTGTGTCGGAGGTCCTTGCCCCTGTTTGCACTGATACCCCATCACTGCGGGCAGTGTTGGGGACTGGTCCTTCCTCCTCATGCTCTGTCCCTAAAAGACATACCATTCTGTTCAAAAGGGGAACATTTTGATAACATTCATCTCCTATTTGGAGGGTTCTCACCTGTCTTTCCCAGCATGATATAATAAAGAGCATCTTGCACTAGGATTGAAGAGTTCCTGGCTTTTTCCCCCAGCTGTGTGACCTTGAGCGTAACATTGAACCATTCTGGGCTTTGGTTTCTACATGTAACAAGGGGTTTGGGTTTGGCTAGGTGGTTTCTAAAATTCCATCTAGTTACAACATTCGATATCAATTCTCTTCCCATTCTTCCCAGTTTAGAATAAATTTTAATTTTAGGATAGTTTTAGATTTACAAAAAAAAAACCTTCCAAAGACAGTATACAGTGTCCATGTAGGTCATTTATCCTCTTTCCCTGATGAATAGCATTTTCATTACTTTGGTACTTTTGTCATAACTAAGGAACCGGCACTGATAAATTATTATTTTTAAAAATATTTTTAAAATTTATTTGTCAGAGCAGAAGCAGGGGAGTGGCAGGCAGAGGGAGAGGGAGAAGCAGTCTCCCCACTGAGCAAGTAGCCCGATGTGAGACTGGATCCCAGGATCCTGGGATCCCGACCTGAGCCAAAGGCAGATGCTTAATCGACTGAGCCACCCAGGTGTCCTTGATATATTACTGTTAACTAAAGTTGACATTTTATTCAGATTTCGCTAGTCCTATAATGCCCTTTTTTCTATTTCAGAGTCTCATCCAGGGTACCATTTGGTTGTCTTGTCTCCTTCGCCTCCTCAGAGCCGTGACAGTGTCTCAGATCATCCTTGTTTCTGATGGCCTTGACAGTTTTGAGGAGTACTTGTCAGGTATTTTGTAGAATGTCTCAATTAGGGTTTGTCTGATGTTTTTGTCATGGTTAGGCTGGGGTTATGGGCTTTTGGGAGGAAAGCCACAGAGGTGACATGCCATTCTTATCACATCATATCGGTGGTACATGCTATCAACTGATAATGTTAATTAACCTTGATCATCTGGCCAAGGTAGTGTTTGCCACATTTCTTCACTGTAAAGTCTTCCTGTTCCCCTTTCATGTTCTACTCTTTGGATGCCAGCACTAAGTGTAGCCCATACTCAAGATGCGTGGATAGGGAGGGGGGATTAAGCTCCACATCCTGGTTGGAGAGTATCTACATAAATTATATGGAATACTTCGTAAGGGAGATTTATCTCTTCTCCTCATGTATTTATACAATCACTTTTTTATACCAGTGTGGACTTTGGATATGTATCTTATTTTTCCCATTCTATTGAGATGTGATTGACATATAACGTGGATATATATTATAAATTTTAGATTATAATCCAACACTATTTATTTATTTTGTTCCTCAAATTGTTATAGTTTTGGCCATTAGGAACTCTTTCAAGTTGGCTTCTGTATCCCTTTGACATGTCCCCATCATTTTGTTTTGTGAGCACTTCTTTACTTTCTGACACTGCATGATGCTTTAGACTCATGAAGTGTATTCCCTATCCAACCCTAGAATTAGCCATTTCTCCAAGGAGCCCTGGTTCTGTTTATTGGAGAATGGTATTAGACACTTTTGGTTTTTAGGATCTAGGTGGATGTGAGATACTACGTTTTATAAAATACACCTTTTATGTATGTGGCTGTGTCCTTTTGGCATACAAAGGAATATATAATGTCTTTCCCTCAAAGCTAATACAGCTCAATATTGTAAAAAAGGGTATATAATCAAGTGTTAGAGTGAATACTGTTTTGGTTGAAATGAAAAGGAAGTATAGATTCTTCTAGCTCAAGCAATTATAAAACACTTTTATTCTTTTCCTTTTTCACTCTTTTTACTTGTTATTGACATTTTGTTAGTCTTTGCTAGAATTGGGAAATGTTAATTTATTTACATGGATATGTTAACAGTGTAAATAAATGCTGTCACTTGAGAAATGGGCCCTCCCTCTCTGCAGAAATGAGAGGTGTCAAGGGCTTCGAGTATTTGGGGAAGGATTTCTGGAGGATGTGACTTGACTTGGAACTTGAAGGATAGGAGCAGTTTGGGGGAAAGGAAACCATCCTTGTATGTCTCTTTGGGAGAGTGGTAGAAAGAAACTAGCTCCGAGATGGGGTCCTAAAGGATTTATTAAATGTCAGTGTTCTTAGAAGACCTGAAGTCTATCGTGCTTCTTAAATCTGATGGATTTCTCTAATATTACAAAGATACAGTCCCTTAATCTAGACCCTCCAAAATGTTGACATTTAGTTGAAACATTCTTAATGTTTTCTGTTTGAAGGGAGAGGGAGCCAACTGAGCCCATGCCAATAAAGTCATAATTATTAAATATCTGCTGAATACTTTAATAGTAGAGATTGGGACAAATTGTATCCCTTATGCCCACGGTGGCTGCTGCATTAGGCTCTCCTATGTTGTTTGGTGGTACTTTTTAACTCTTGATGTTCTTTTTTGTAATGAGTCTTGGATAGTCTGTGGAAATGGATTTTGAAATGTTCTTAAATTTTCCCCTGGAGCAGAGTAGCCAGAATGAATAGGGCCAGCACCGGCACAGACTCTCACATGGATGGAGTCTTGTAAAAGTGTTCATTAGCTTCAGCTGGGTCAGCACCACATAAAATGACTTCTATCCAAACTCTTAGGTCAAGTGTGTTTACTTGTGTTACTCCCAGGTCTTTAGGTCTTAAAAAGCTGGACTGTGTTTTTGTTCCAATAAAAATGACTAGAATCCACCTGTTATCTTTTAAAAAGTTAAGTCCCTCTTGACCAGATGGTTTTCTTTATTCATCAAGTAGTTCTATGCAAGTTGATGCATTGATAAGAAATAGGGCTCAGGGCAGAAGAAACCTTTTCACACACTAGGGAAGAAAACATAGGAAATAGAAATCTTCCTCTTCCACATACTAGCTTGACTGCAGCATGAGAAGAAAGCTTTTAGCTGTGGAAGATAGAAGAAGCTTTGTTTTTGATGATATTACAATAGCACTTAATTATACTCATCTCACTGCATGGATTCATGTCAACCTTGAGTCGTACATCATCCCAAGATATATAACAGTGTACAGTAAAAGCATAATATAGAAGAGTTGATCTAGAAAGCCATAAGCTTTCTAGGAGAGTAGGAGTCCACTGTACTTTATGCTAGTGATACTACTTTGATTTGGGCAGCAGAGACAGATGGGTGGATGTGAAGAATTGTCTCTCTCCTCTCTGGTTATGTTAAAACCCTGTGTTTGGATAGCAGGGTGATTTTTTTTTTTCTCCAACTGTTGCAGTCACATTCTCATGGAAGACCCCATCCAATGCTTCAGCCTCACAGTTCCTGACACCTCTTTCTCCAACAACCTCCACCTCAACTTCCCTTTTGCTGCTGCTCCCATAGCAACTACTGGCCCTTGTCATCAACTGGAGTTGCTCCATTTTTGAAATCCTGAACTCTGAAATTCTCCTTTCTGACCACAACCTCTGATCCTTCTATCAGTCCTCACTCTTTCATGCCCTTGATATATGTTCTTTGGTCTCATTGGGACTCTTGGTCTCTTGACCTTTTCTTATGTGAGCAGTGTATCACTCCCTCCTAACTCCATTTCTGTTCCTACCTTGTTTGTGCAACCATTTCAGCTCTGCTCTCACAAGCATGTTCAGTTCTTTTTGTCCTTTGACTTGTTTTATCTGTCTTTCTAATCTCTGGTTAATAATTTCACTCTTACTCCTTCGCTTTCTCCCTCCCCCACCTCCACCCCAGTCCACATCTCCCGTCTCCCATCTCCCTAGCTCCTTGTCTCCTCTTCTTCTGTCTCTGTCTCTTTCTCTTTTCATTTCTTATCCTCAGCTTTTAAGCACTATGGAAGAAAATTTTCTAACTAGGATGAGCTAGCCTACCTCATTAAAAATCCATGATTTCCATCCTCATCTAGATGATGAAGCTGTTTAGACAACTTAGGGCCAGGACCAGGGTGGGGCAAGTGAGGTATCTAGAATGCAGAATTTGAAGAAAAACTCACTGTTGGAGCCAACCATGCATTTGCTAGACCCTGAGAATGAGTGCCTCCTTAAATTTTGTGCCCTCCATGCCTCACTGGCTCACTTTAGTCCTGACCCTGACATTTACTCATCTCTAGTTACCTCTTTCATGTGCCACTACGATTAACCATTTTAGCCTTTATCACTGTGCTCAATCCACCTGTTCACTCACACTAGAAGATGACTTTTTCTATTTCAGTGAAAAATGCTAGTTACCAGATTCGAATTCTCTCAACTTCTGTCTTGCCACCAAGCATACCTAAACCTTCAGTTACCTTCTTTCATTCTCTTTGCCTTAAGAGATGTTCCACACTCTTCCACCTTTGCTCTTGGTCACATCCCTCCATGAACTCGCTAGAATCTCACCTGTCAATATCTTCCTCCTTTCTTGCATTGGTTTCTTGTAAATATTATTGAGTTTCTTCTTTACTAAATAGTCTTTTCTCAACCTTGCCTTCCTTCTGAGCTAGTCCTAATCGCCAATGTGTGTGAAGAATGGTCTTTACCCTTCCTCATCCTCAATTTGCTACCCAAGTAGGACTATCTAATTTTTTATCTGACTTCTGCTCCCATCGCTATAACACGTACTCTCTTGGAATTGCTGGTAATCTCCCAATGGCCACATTCACTGGTTCTTCTAAGTTTTTTTCTCATCCAACCTCTATGTAGCATTGTCACTCGGACCTTGCTCTCCCTGGTGTGTGGGGCATTCCATTTTGGTTCCCTGCTCACCTCTCTGGTGCCTCTTCCTTGGTTGCCTTTTCTGATATCCCTAGCACATATGGTCCTAATATGCAGCTGGTTCTCAAGTTTCATACTGGGTCTTCTTCTCATCTTACACCATACTCATCTCTTGACTGACTACCACTCCTGTGGCTTCAGCTTCCACCTGTACATTCCCTGATGAAACCCTTGTCATTATTTCTAGCTGAGACTTCCCATTGAACTCTGGATCAATTTCTTCAAGCACAGTATTTCCAAAACCAAACTATTTTTTTTCCTAAACTTGTTCTCTTTTTATATTTTTTCTTCTCCATTAAGGCATAGTTATTCACCTAGCTAACCAAGTTAGAAATCTAAAATCATTTTTTAAGAAAGCAAATAAAGCTATATCCTTCACTTTTATAAAGCATTCAGAAAGCACACTATATACTTTTTAAAAAAAGAATTATAATTCCAGTATCCTTAATGTACAGTGTTTTATTAATTTCAAGTGTAAAATACAGTGATTCAACAATTCTAACCTTGCTCAGTGCTCATCACAATAAGTGTACTCTCAAACCCCTTCACCTATTTCACCCACCACCCCTCTGGTAACCATAAGTTGTCTATAATTAAGAATCTGTTTTTTTTTTTTCATTTTAATATTTTTAAATTTAAATTCAATTAGCCAAGAGTCTATTTTTTTGTCTTTTTTCTTTATTTGTTTTGTTTCTTAAATTCCACATATGAGGAAATCATATGGCATTTGTCTTCCTCTGACTTATTTCACTTAGCATTATAATCTCTAAATCCATCTGTGTTGTTGCAAATGATAAGTTTCATTCTTTTTATGGCTGAGTAATATTCCACTGCATATACATACTACATCTCAAAATCGTTTTTGAATTTTTCTTTTTCATCCCCCCACCATACCTAATCAGTTGGTCATCAAAATTTTTTTCAGATTAACCCTCTTTATACACTCTGTTGACATCATAGTTTAATCCCTTATTATTTCTTGACTGAACAAATTCGGTAAGGTCTAACTGGTCACTTCATCTTGCCTATAGTCTCTCTGCTTTACATCTTTCTAAAGCACCAGGTTTGGTATTGTTACTTTCCTGATCCAAAACCTTTCGTGACTCTCCATTGACACACGCAACTTAGATCCAGATTCCCTCGTGTGGTATTCAACATCTTTATACTCCACCTCTCCAGGCTCCTTTCTTACCTCTTCTCTTTTAACTGCATACTCTCTGGAACTCCAGCCACACTGCTTTATAGCTGCTTTCTGAACATGTTTTCATGCCCTAGAGTGTCTCTTCAACTTTCTCTTTCTAGTCAACTCCTGTTTATCCTTCAAGACCTGGCTCAAATGTTAGCTCTCTCTCAATAGGCTTCCTTTGTCTTTCTCTTTCCCCTGTCTTACACAGACTTTGTCCAGTCTTCTATTAAAGCACGTGTTTATTGTGTTGGAAATAATAGTAGGTATCTCTGTTTTACAAGGCTTTGAACTTCTTAATTTTAGGAATCAAGCCTTGATCACATTATCGACCCTTGCATCTAACATGGAACTTTACATATGGTAGGTATTCAGACATGTTTCTTGAAAAAATAATTGTTCCTGCTGTAAAGTACCTAAATGGATAACTTTGGGCAGTTGCATCTTTTGCTTGGCCTAAGTTGTCTCCTCTGTAAGAGAAAGGAATTGGACTAGAGGGTCTCAGAGTTCACTGAATTTCTCTGATCCTGTGTTGGCATCTGTTGGATTTTGGAGCTCAGATGGGGAAAGCAAGGAAGAGGTAGTGGGGCAAGGATAAAAGGGAAGATAAAATGAGAAGAGCATTAAGGAAGAAAAATAAGATAGAAAAAAGTATCCCTGCTGAATCTCATGCCTTCAGAATTTTGTAACTCACTAGTAAACATTTCTGACATATCTGCTATGTGAAGGCCATAGTCCTACGTACTGTGGGGATCACAGTGCAAATTTAAGACATGATTGTTGCCCTGAATGAGCTAGTGCTCAAGTCTGTGAGAACTGTAGATATACAAGGTTATGATTACCGGGATGCTTGGGTGAGTGTTTGATATTATCTAAGATAAGATGAAACAGAGTCTTTTGGGGATAGATGGGCATCCTCTTAGCCAGTGCAGCCAGTGGCAGTTATAGTCCTCTCATGTGAATTACAAAATGGTGCCCTCTCTTCTGGCTTGGATAACGGAGTGTGGAGTGGATTTTCCATCTCCATTCTCCACTGGCCTGGCCTGTTCAGGGCAAAACTCACACAGCTGTGTGTGGAGGTGCTGCTCCTCGCTTCCCTCCCCAGCCAATGTCTTAGAGAAGACCTAACAAGGGCCATTGACACAGTGGTGCCCAGATACTCCATGAGGATCATTGGTCAGGGGGCCAGTCTTCACAATACTGATTCAGTCATGGTGGGGCTGGTCAGACATGTACAAGGGTCACTGGGAGCTTGGTTCAGTTTTTCTTGACTTTTCCTTCCCTCCTGCCTAAAGTAAGATTACAGGACTTAACTGATGCCAGGCCAGAATTCTTACGCCAAAGGATTGATGCCAGTAATGGAATACCCCCTCTACTTCTTCCTCCATACATGCTCAGCCTGACTGGCCTCAGCCGGTATAGGACCCTGCTGCTGCTGTAGTGGTAGTGGATATGCCCAAAAAAGTTCCAGAGGCTGGGCCATGACTTTTGCTCTGCTAGACACTCTGGCAGACTTGGGGCTGGCCAAGAGAGGGGCCACTGAGTGGCCTGTGATGGAAGGGGACTCTAGTACTCAGTGTCTTGTTGTCTGCTGTGGTTTCTGGCAGATAGGAGAGATCCTGTGAGTGACATGAAGGGCCTTCCAGTGGACTCAGTGACCTTGCTGGGCTGCCAGGCCTCTGTTCCTTCCTCCTCCATTGCTCATTTCTCTCTTTCCTCTCGACTTCATTCCCTGGTAGGCTGGCTGGGAATCAGCAGAGGGAACATGTAATTGAAGTACTTAAGAGGAATTGTTTGGGGTAGGAGGAGGCAGGGTCAAAAGGAGAACAATTAAGAAGTGATGTGATACAACTGCACAGAGAAGAATTTAGTATGAATATAATGATCAATTTCCTAATAATTAGGTCTCTTAGATGGCAGAATATTTCCCCAAGAGGCAATGGTTGGAACCCCATTGCTTGGTCATTTCTAATTAGACTGGAGAAGCACTCACAGAAAATGCTGCAGAGAAAATCCCCCATGCTGGGGGATGGGCACGTGACCCGGGGGTGGGGGGGCCCTCCACTATCTCTTATTTCTATGATTCATTGATGAGAACATAATTCACTGATTAGTTAGGCAGCCAAACTTTAAGGGGTTTATTGGTTTCTCACCTCAGCTCTAGGCCTTTTAAATTGACCAGATCTATTATCTTCAAAAGGCATATTCAGGGCAGGCAGTGACCTAGGTCAGAGCAGATCCTATCTCATTTCTACCAAATAAGTTTAAACAGAAGAACTGGGCCCCGTTCTTCATCTGCTCTGTAGCTGTGTGGATGAATCTGAGGTTTTACCTGATGGTGTCTCCCTAGGAGTTTGATTTAGAGAAGAAATAATCCCTAGCCAGCATCCGTTTGGTAATGGAATGCCCTACCAAGAGCCAACACAGCATGCTGGTTAAATGCACTGGCTGTGGAGCCAGCCCACCCAGGGCTGGTCCTGGCTCAAGTCTTTGAGATGTGACCTTGGGCCATTTACTAACTTTTGATGCCTACTTCTTCCCTCTGTAAAACAGCACTCATAAAAATAGCTTCCTCATTTGGTTGTCGTAAGGATTAAATTGGGAAAATACGTAGGACTGTGTCAAGTACTTGGCGATTGGTGGCCGTTATTATTACTAAATTATAATCATTGTTGGGGAATATGTCCTCCTTTAGAACTGCTGAATTTGTTAGCTCTGTATTTACCCTATGCTCTTAGGAGTGGTTTGACTGTTCTGGGTGTCACTATGCATTTGAGCATTTGTCTTAGCCATTATTTATTGAGTCTCTCCTGGTGCAAGGGGAGAGATGGTCCTTGCCCTCAAAGGGTGAATGATCTTGTGTTTGTATGTGTATGTGTGGTGGGGTGGATGTTTAGGGCAAGAGCACAGATACTAAAAAGTTTGTGGAGTGCCACAAAAGACCCTCTCCTATGGGAATACCAAAGATGTAGTGATCTCATCTGATTGGGGTGTAGCCGGTGGTCCCGGGAGAAAGCCATCATGGAGGAGGTGGCGAGGAGCAGGCCTTGATGGTTGGCAGAGGGCACTCCTGGTTGACATGGATCTAGGCACTTGACTAGAGTGTGAGGTTCACAGAGGAGAGGCCAGACAGACCCACATGATGGTATTGCAGAGAACCTCGACTGCCAGATAGGGAACTACTATTTCCTTTGGTGGGCAACAGGGATCAAGGGAAGATTTTTGAGTGAAGGAGAGCCAGGAATAGCGTTGTGCTTTCCAAAGACCCATCCACAGGGGTATGGAGAAGGCAGAGCCTGGGGACAGGGAGGTCAGACAGGAGGCCCAGCATGCTCCCAGTAGTCTACATGCAGCTGGGTCCCAGAGCTTTGGCTTCTCATGTCCAGTCCTAGGTACCTTCCCTGGGTCTCCCAACCTATCCAGTGCCAGGAACCTGGCTGGAGTGCACACAACCACCTTTGTGACAGCCCAACATTTATTAGAACATGCTGTTTTGTCTTTTCCTTCCAGGTTTACAGAGGCAGTATGGCAGGGTGGTTCCAGAACTGTGGTGGGGCTTTATGGAAGTGATGCAGGCACACCCCATCTCTTCAGTCTCTCCCATTTAAGGCAACAAAAGCTGTTTCCTATAAGAATCCGATCCAAATGTTATTATTTGGGGACAAGTGGACATTTGCTTTGTGTCTGGTGGAAGATAAAGAGCTCTTGGATGTTCTTAGAGAGAAGAGGTGGCTGAAGTGGTTCGTCATTAGAAGGAAGGATGGAAAGAAAGGAGGAAGGAGTGGAAGAAGGAAGGAAGAAAGGAAGGAAAGGAAACATTTATTGGATACCTGTCCCTAGATACCTTGCCACACACACGAACTTCTGCTTTCTCATTTGCCTCATCATAATTCATCAAAGTAAGAATTCTAACGTATTAAAGATGAAAAAACTGAGGCTTGTGGAAATGAACTAACTTTTCTGACTCCAGAGCCCATGTTTTTCTAAGCTCCCATGATGACCCCTCACCAGGTGGCTGTGTATCAGGGAAAGATGCCCAGCCAGTTCAGAGAAGGTGGTCCCAACTTAAGGCTGGACCCACCAGTCTACTCAGTTCTATTCACTGTGATTCTGATCAGAGTAGCAGAAAATATTACTTGAAGGGTGGTGGGTAGTAGGTAAACCTTATTCCCACGTGTGGTCTCAGGCATCACTGGGTCTCAGGGCATGGTCACCCTCACTGTGACCTTCGCCCTCCCTCCACTTAGAGAGCCTGCTTCCTTCTTCAGTTCTTCCACTGGTAGTCTACAGAGCAGGTAGGGGAACGGGAATCACTCCCTGCGAAATCTCAGCATTACCTCTCCAGAGAAACCTGGACCTCCAGCTGGCAGCCTGAGGATTGCTGCAGAGACCATGATGCCTCTCTCCACTCCCTGGGTCTGGGCTGTATCTGTCAGATGTAAGGGGCACAATTATAAAATGTCTTCAAATCGACAGACTTGTGCCATGCCAGCCTCTGTGACATTGAGGGGAAGTTCAGGTGGCCTCTGCTTTGAAGAGGAGCCAAGAGGCTGTTTGTCCCCAGTGTGACATTTGCTTTTTTACTACTTCTTTTTTTTTTTTTTAAAGTTCCAAGATTTTCCCTGAGTTGCTTTCTCCCCCTTGGCCTGAAACAGCAAGGTTCTTGAATATGCTCTCTACCAAGTGTCCCACAGTCACACCCCTTTCCCATGGTTGTCTTATCTGGCCCCCAAAGCATCACAGCATGCACTCTGCCTTTCTGAATACAGGGATTTTGGGCAAGAATCCTCCTCCTCCCCTCCCCCCCCCAGTATCTTTGTAAGGTTCAGGTCATTCTCTTTTACTGTAGAGGGTTTGGGTGTGTGTGTGTGTGTGTGTGTGTGTGTGTATGTATGTGTATGTGTGTGCATGTGTTTGTGTGGCTGAACAGGAGGCCCACTTGTTGGAGGGGAGTGGACGGTTCTGGTGCTAATTGAGGCCATGCGTTTTGTACTTGGGTGCCGGCTGGTGAGGCAGATTTAGAGGACTATCGGGAATCTTAGATTAAATACCATTAAAGCCAACTTCTTATACCCCTGCTGTTCAGCGCACACGTGGGGAGAACGGAGATCGGATGTTCAGGATTCTTGTTTGGGAAAACCATATGGAAAAACCACACAGCAGTAAGTCTATAATCAGGGCTTACAGCATGTGGCCTGTTGGGTGCCAGCAGTGTTACTTCTCCCCCCTCCAGAAGGTACATGAGATTTGGTTCTCTGATGAGGAAACTGAGCCCAGGAAAGGAGGTCTTGTCCACACAG